>NW_015505953.1:463468-463989 GCF_001515645.1 Sinocyclocheilus grahami
TTTGGTGACATATTTAGCAGAGCCTACTCGGTCAACACAATCTTCCAACCGAGGCAGAGGAAACGAGTCAGGTTTCGTTAAGGCGTTAACCTTACGGTAGTCAGTACAGAATCGATAGGAGCCGTCGGGTTTAGGCACCTACAAACAAGGCGAACTCCATGGACTCTGACTAGGCACTGCTAGACCGTGCTGCAGCATATACTCAACCTCAGATCTCATTATGTCACGCTTCCTGGGGTTTACTCTATAAGGATGTTGCTTGACTGGATGAGATTCACCTACATCAATGTCATGTGTCAACATGGTCGTTCTACCAGGCACATCCAAAAAGAGTGAAGGAAATTCATGAACCAATTTAATAATTTGCTCCCTCTGTTCTGTTGTCAGGTGTGCAAGAAAACTCTGCAAATCACTCAATACGGCAGAGTTTTGAAGCTTTTTAGCTGCAACTTGTGTAATTTTCAACTGGCTCATCTTCGGGCAATTCATTAACAGTGGCCACTGCAACTGGTGAAACGGAG
>NW_015505953.1:463999-501980 GCF_001515645.1 Sinocyclocheilus grahami
AAACCCAGTGGGAAGAAAGAGGCCTTTGACTTCATGCTCGACCATTTAGAAAGACTTGTTAAAACGGCGAAGAAGTTGCATACACAGTGGAAATGCTGGGCCCCTGCCACTGAGCAGAAAGACTTCCAGTGTCGCATACGAGGACTTGAGCAGGTCTTTCTCATGGTAACTTTGAGAAAAGTAGATTTTATTCAAGCAAAAGCCATAGAAGATGCCGAAAGAGTGGTGACTGAAGCTTCCGCTTCCATAAGCTACTCAACACCAGCCATTAAACTAAAGCCAATCTCCCTTCCTAAGTTTACTGGCATCAGGCGTGACTTTCACCGATGGAGAAGAGATTGGGAAGCCCTTCAGAGACAAGGGGAGCCAACTGGGTAAAAAGAAGTAAAAAAGTTCCAGCTACTTGACAGCCTGGATGACAAAATTACAAGAGATCTTCGCTTGATGTCCTATAATACAACAGATCATATCTTCCGCATTTTGGAGAATCGTTTTGGAAGCCAGACTGCCATCGCCATTGAGATAGTCGAGGAGCTCCAGAGGCTTCCAGCTGTTAAAGGCCACCAGCCAAAGAAAATCGTTGAGCTCATCCAAACTGTCGAGAAAGCCCTTCATGATCTTCGTGACCTTGGTGACATAGACGCTATAAAGAACCCATTAGTGACTAAGTCAATTGAAAGTAAACTTCCTGATGCACTGAAGAAAGAGTGGCTTCTTTATGCAGCTGAGAAGAGCACCGCTGTGGTTCCAGACAAGTGCTTTGACCGTCTTTTAGCTTTTCTCAAGAGTCAGGAAAACATCTATGAGCAGTTGGATCAGTTGAGGGATGAGGATCCACCTAGGAGAGAGACCAAGATTGAGCCAAGAAAAAGCGAGAACCAGAGCCTTAAAACAGTCAAGTAGTCATCCTTCAGGTTGTGTTGTCTGTGGAGACAATAAGCATAAGAGAAAGTTGTACTTTTGTAAAAAGTTTCGAATGCTCAAGCTCACAGAGAAGAACGATGCGGTAAGAAAATTGGGAGGCTGTAGGAAATGTCTGGAAGTTCATGATGTTAATGACCACTGTAAAACTTAATTCCTGTGTAAGGATCAGCGAGTCACAGACCACCACTATTACTTGTGTCCCAATGCTGAAGCGGTTAGACGTAACATGGCCCAAAAGAAAAGCAGAGTCAGTATAGTGGGAGGTGAAGACAAAAGGAATTATACAGCGGCTCAAGATGAATTCTTTAGGAAACTCTCACCTGAATTAGCCCAACAGTGCCGAGATGCTTTCTGCAATACAGTGTCCAGGACCTCTCATACTGTAAAAAGTCAATCAAGCCTTCTAGAGGAAAATGGCTTAGTTTAGTGGCCTGTCATCATGATGATTCTGGAGGTTACAGCTAATGCTGGACAAAGGATTGGTACCCTTATTGACCTAGCTTCAGATACAAACTATATCACTCATGAGGCAGCTGACCAACTTAATCTCAGAGGCGAAGACATCACACTTGTGGTCCATGGTGTCGGAGGCATGAAAGTTCTTGTGAAAACAATGCGTTACCTGCTGAGGATCCGAGTCAGGACTCCAAGAGGTACTCTTAGGTCCCACCAGTTGATCTGCTGTAGCACCATTAAAGAGACATGGGACCTTGCATTATCTGACAAACTTCGAGAAGATGCCATTGACCTTTTTGAAGATTGTTCAATTGAGCAAAGTTAGGTTTGCAAGGGCTTTAACTCCAGCAGGCATGTCTGCTGAACCTAATGCAATTACCTTCTCTGATGGCAGTGAACATGCCTTTGGTGCTGTTCTGTATTTGTGGTGGCCCTCCGATCAAGGTTCAACTGTGAGACTAGTGGAGTCTAAAGCCAAATTGACCCCCCTAGACCACAAGGGGGAAAAGACCGCTAGCTGGTTTAGTTATCCAAAACCTGGTGGATGAAAAACGATTTAGCAATCTGACTTATTTGATCAAAACAGTTGCATGGATTTGGAGAGCAGCTAAAAAGTTTGCAGGACAAAGGAAGATGTTGGAAACCCTAAAGTGGGAGGCAGTTCCATCAAGAGGAGTTATCACTGTGACTGAACGTCAAGATGCCTTAAAAGATCTTTTCTTGGCTGCACAAAGTGGCGTGACCTTTCCATCCACTACTATAGATCGACTGGTCGTCTATAAAGAGCAAGAGTCTGGGCTGCTGGTTTGTGGTGGAAGAGTCCAGAGCTTCAAAGAAGACAAAGTTGGTGTTCCTCTTCTACCTTACAGCGCATGGATTTCAATATTGCTGGCTCGTGAGGCTCACAATGAGGGTCATGAAGGAGTGGCTGCGACTTTAATGAAGATGAGGGGAACTGCGTGGGTCATTAAAGGAAGAAGAATTGCTAAAAAAGTTGTTGATAACTGCATAATTTGTAAGAAAGCCAGAGCCAGAAGATGTCAACAAGTAATGGGCAATTTGCCTCCAGAGAGGATTAGACCTGCAGCCCCGTTTGAGTTTACAGCTGTTGACCTGTTTGGACCCTATCAAGTCAAGGATGATGTGAAGAAGCGGGTCACAATGAAGGTTTGGGGAGTCGTTTTCTGCTGCATGGCCAGTAGGGCTATCCACACAGAGTTGGCCAACACCATGTCAACTGAGAGTTTCTTGATGGCATACCAGAGGTTCACTGCAATTCGAGGGCATCCTAAAAAGATCTGGTCTGACCCAGGCACCAACTTCATCGGTGCAAGATCTGTCCTGGAAGAACTATACAAGTTCCTGAATGATTTAGATAGGTCGATTGTGGAGGACGCTTCGGCTCAAAATAGAACCGACTGGCAATGGAAAATCCAACCAGCTGATTCGCCTCATCGGAATGGTGCTGCGGAAACTGCTGTTTGCATCATGAAGAAGGCATTTCAGAGTCTGGGGAAAGAATCAGGCCTCAGCTATAGTGAGCTCCAGACAACCCTTCAGATCGCTGCCAACCTTGCCAATGAACGTCCGATAGATGCCAGGGTGCAGAGCCGTGAAGACAGTGTGCAGTACATCACACCCAATATGCTTTTACTGGGACGAGCATCTTCGAGTGGCGATTTTAAAACATTTGACTTCATAAGCTACCCCTACAAAAGACTCCGGGAAATGCAGTGCCAGGTCAACAGGTTCTGGAGGTCTTGGAGCCAGCTCGCTGGTCCCAACTTGTTTGTGAGAAGTAAATGGCATACCTTACAAAGGAATGTTGCGGTTGGAGATGTCGTTTGGGTGTGTGATCAGAATGCTTTGAGGGGCCAGTTTAAGCTTGGAAGGTTCCTGATGCCATTTTCCAATAGGGTTGACAGGAGAATCTGGTGGTTCACTGTATCAAAGGTAGCAGACAGATCCAGCAAAATAAGTATAGAAGATTTGGAAGCCGCTCTTGCCAGTCTTAGGGCTTCAACAACTGAAAGCAAGAGAGTCCCGGTCGAATGTCTACTTCTGAAGCCAGATTTGTTGCTTTCCAGGAGGTTGTTCTGTGTGAGAAAGGCTGAGACTTGGTTGATTTTGCAATGAAAGGTAAAAGGGAAACCGGTCTGTAGTTCTCTAAAAGAGTTGGGTTAACAGTGGGTTTCTTAAGAAGTGGGGTTGTGTGAGCCTGTTTAAATGTTGAGGCGAAAACACCAGTGTGAAGGGATGTGTTAACGATGTGAGTGAGTGCAGGTACAACGGCAGGAGAAATGGCTTGAAGGAGATGAGATGGAAAAGGATCAAGCGGACAAGTAGGTTGATGATGGGAAAGGATGAGTTTAGAGACTTCTGCCTCAGAGAGTGGAGAGAAGGATGAAAACGAGTGTATGTTTGCTGGTAAGAATTGTTTTACAGTTTTTGGAGTGGCAAGTTGTGCACTGAGGTTTGTAATTTTATTAATGAAGAATGTGGCAAAGTCGTCAGCTGTTAGAGTTGATGATGGAGGGGGAGGAAGAGGACAAAGGAGGGAGGAAAATGTTTTAAAGCGCATGCGAGAGTTAGGTGAATTGTTAATTTTGTTGTGATAGTATGTCCTTTTAGCAGTGGAGACATTAGCAGAGAATGAAGAGAGGAGTGATCGATATACATTAAGGTCAGTAGGATTTTGTGATTTTTGCGCCATACTCTTTCTGCAGCTCTGAGCTTAGAACAATACTCACGGAGAACATCAGACAGCCAAGGGGCAGAAGAGGTGGTACGAGCTGGCCTGGAAGACAAGGGGCAGACAGTGTCTAAACAAGACGTAAGAGTGGAGCAGAAAGTATCAGTAGCACTGTTAACATCAAGAGATGATAACTGTTCAGGGGAAGGAAGCAAAGATGAAACTGTAGCAGATAGCCGGGAGGGTGAGAGAGAGCGTAGGTTACGTCGAAAAGTGACATGTATGTGTTGTGTCAGGAACCATGTTGAGGTTAAGGGTGAGGAGGAAGTGATCCGAGGTGTGCAGTGGAGTAACCTGCACATGATCAGTGGAGCAGTGTCATGTGTAAATAAGGTCCAGTTGGTTGCCTGATTTGTGAGTAGCCGTAGTTGTGAGTAGCTCGCTTGAGAACAAAAAGGCAAGCAGAGTGTGGAAGTCTGCAGCCTGAGGTTTATCTAGGTGGATGTTGAAGTCTCCAAGCATAACTAGGGGAGTACCATCCTCAGGAAAGTTTGAGAGCAGCACATCTAATTCTTCCACAAAGTTACCTAGTGGTCCTGGGGGTCGATAAACAACTATAAAATGGATTTTAAGAGGGTGGGTAATAGTGGCTGAATGTGATTCAAAGGAGCTGTTGATACTCGGAGATGGTAAAGGATTAAATTTCCAATCATTAGAGATAAGCAGACCAGTACCTCCACCTCTTTCAGTCAGATGGGGGGAGTGGGAAAAAGAGAAATTATTGGAGAGTGCTGCAGTTGTAGCATTGTCCTCTGGTTTGATCCACGTCTCTGTCAGGGCCATGAGGTTTAGTCTTGAATGACTTGTACTAGAAGTAATAAAGCAGACTGGCAATTTCAGAGACCAATAGAAAAAGAAAATAGTGTATTAGTAGACATAGGCAAAGTGCGCAGGTTGTTAGGATTGCGCTGCCTGCAGTGTGTAATGCATGGTTTGCGAGTGGTAGTGATAGTAGGGATCTGGAAACGCATAGTAAGAATTGGTTATAAAAACTGAAAACAGAAGGGGTACAAGTAGTAGGAAAGAGAATGATTCGGAAGCGATGCGAATGTGCCTTGCCGGTGTCCCTGCTCGGTGGAGTCGAACGGTAGAGTCAATGGTCTTTACACTCTTCGGTCTTCACACAAGGGCTGCCGCGGTATACTAAGCTTTTTATATTCATTACATTTACATTTACATTTAATCATTTAGCAGATGCTTTTATCCAAAGTGCTTTATAAATGAGAACAATAGAAGCAATCAGACCAATGAGAGAACAACAGTATACAAGTGCCATGACAAGTCTCAGTTAGTCTAGCACAGTACACATAGCTAGGTTATTTTTTAAAACATTTTTATTATTAAATAAAATGGAATAAAACAATACAATACGTAAGTGCTAGTATTAAATGGTCAGGTGCTGGCGAAAAAGATGTGTCTTTAGATGTTTTTTGAAAATGGCTAAATCAGCTGTTTGAATTGAGATCGGGAGGTCATTCCATCAGGTACAGTCCAGGAAAAGGTCTGTGAGTGATTTTGTGCCTCCTTTGAAATGGCACCACAAGGCGCAGTTCACTTGCAGAACGCAAGCTTCTGGAGGGCGCATAAGTTTGAACTAGCGAGTCTAGGTATATTGGTGCAGCGCCAGTGGTGGTCTTGTAGGCAAGCATCAGTACCTTGAATTTGATGCGAGCGGCTACTGGTAGCCAGTGTAACCTGATGAGGAGAGGAGTAACTTGAGCTTTTTTTGGCTCATTGATGACCACTCTTGCTGCTGCATTCTGGATCAGTTGCAGAGGCTTGATAGTGCATGCGGGAAGGCCCGCCAAGAGAGCATTACAATAGTCCAGTCTGGAGAGAACAAGAGCTTGGACAAGAAGTTGTGTGGTTTGCTCTGACAGGAAGGGTCTAATCTTCCTAATGTTGTATAAGCCGTTGTAGCAATGTGGTCGGTGAAGCTTAACTGATCATCGATCACAACTCCTAGGTTTCTGGCTGTCCTGGAAGGAGTCATGGTTGATGAACCCAGCTGTATAGAGCAGCTGTGATGAAACAATGGGTTTGCTGGAACCACAAGCAGTTCTGTCTTAGCAAGGTTGAGTTAAAGGTGATGGTCCTTCATCCAGCTAGAAATATCTCTCAGACAGGCTGCAATGCGAGCAGCTACCGTCGGATCATCTGGTTGGAATGAGAAGTAGATTTGAGTGTCATCAGCACAGCAGTGATAAGAAAAGCCATGCTTTTGAATGACAGATCCTAATGATGACATGTCTCAGGGCTTCAGTAACCGAGAGCAGGGCAGTCTCAGTTGAGTCTCCGCTTTTGAAGCCAGATTGGTTGCTGTCCAGGAAGTTGTTCTGTGCAAGAAACATAGAGAGTTGGTTGAACACAACTCACTCAAGTGTCTTTGCAATGAATGGAAGAAGGGATACCGGTCTGTAGTTTTCTAATAGTGCTGGATTTAGAGAGGGGTTTTTAAGCAGTGGGCTTACCCGAGTCTGCTTAAATGCTGTGGGAAATGTACCAGTGTGAAGAGAGGTGTTGATAATGTGAGTAAGCGAAGGTATGACTGAAGAAGAAATAACCTGAAGGAGGTGAGTGGGGATCGGATCAAGTGGACAAGTAGTAGGATGATTGGAAAGGATAAGTTTGGAAACGTCCGTCTCCGAGAGTGGAGGGGAGGAGGAGGAGAGTGTGTGTATTTGTCGTTATGAAGTTATCATCAGTTTGTGGTGTGGGGAATTGGTCACTGATGGTTCTTGTTTTATTTGTGAAGAAAATTGCAAAGTCATCAGCTGTAAGAGTTGATGATGAAGGAGGAGGGGGAGGAGGACAGAGAAGAGAAGTGAAAGTTTTGAAAAGTGTGCGAGGGTCAGAGCAGTTGTTAATTTTTGTTGTGGTAGTATGTCGTTTTAGCAGTGGAGACATTTGCAGAGAAGGAAGAGAGGAGTGACTGATACACACTAAGGTCGTTTTTTTTATTAGCGCCAATTCCTCTCTGTAGCCCTGAATTTATAGCGATGTTCACGGAGAACATCGGACAGCCAGGAGGCAGAGGGGGTAGTGCGTGCTGGTCTGGATGAAAGTGGGCAAAAGTTGTCTAAGCAAGATGTTAGAGTGGAGCAAAGAGTGTCAGTAGCACTGTTTGTGTCCAGTGCTGAAAACTGAGAGGATGAAGGAAGTGAGGATGAAATCATAGAGGATAGGTGAGAGGGAGAGAGTGACCCTCTCATAGGTTACATCGAAAGGTGACCTGCGGAGGAGTGTGTGCTGTGTCAGGAGTTAGCGTGAGGTTAGAAGTGCTGAGGATGTGGTCTGAGGTGTGCAGTGGAGTAACTAAAGTGTTGTCAGTGGAGCAATAGCGTGTGTAGATGAGGTCCAGTTGGTTACCTGATTTGTGAGTAGCTATAGTAGACACTCGCTTGAGATCTGGCTGTTTCAGAGAGCAATTGGAATAGAGAGTAAAGTAGTAGAGGACAGAGGGACAGGCTGTAGATTATTAGGATTGGCCAGCCTCCAACGTACAGTGTGTGATTTCCGAGTGTTAGTAATAGTAGAGATTTGAAAGCACATAGTGAGTACAATTGTCCTAAACAAGTAGATGAGAACAAGCTGTACAAAGAGTAAAGAAAGGGCAGGAAAGCAATACTCAATGCCTTGTCTGTGTCCTTGCTCGGTGGAGTCGCGCAGGTAGAGTTTGATGGTCTTTACATTCGTCGGTCTTCACACAAGGGCTGCCGCGGTGAACTAACCAATTTTATACTTGCCTGAGTACTCGTTATTGAAATCAGCTGGCCACGCCTTACAATTTAGCAAACTGGAAAGTCCAGCGATACGCACGAGAACAAACGCGACTTGAGCACGTATTTACCACGGTAGAACACAGTAAGTGAAACAATGTTTCCTAGCAACGACAACTCCGCTGAAATCTAATGAGAAAACAAGACAAAACACTTACAAACTGCTGTCCTCTTCTGCTGCTCGACTGCTTCTATTCGTCTAACAAAACTCAAATTAAATTCAGCTGGACACTTTCCTGTTTATCACAACAAATGGCAAAGCACACGACACGGACAAGGTAAGAGACCAAACGCGATTTCGGCATGTCTCCACACAGTAAACAAAACAAGCGTTTCCTAGCAATGACAACTGCGCTAAACACCGAGACAAGAAATAAATACACTTACGAGGCTACGAGCTGCTTTTAACTTCTGCTGATTGACTGCTTCTCTCAAAGACTATTTCTTTACACTGTGTTTTGCTGGCGCTTGAACACACTTTCCTGTTTATCACAACAAATGGCAAAGCACACGACACGGACAAGGTAAGAGACCAAACGCGATTTCGGCATGTCTCCACACAGTAAACAAAACAAGCGTTTCCTAGCAATGACAACTGCGCTAAACACCGAGACAAGAAATAAATACACTTACGAGGCTACGAGCTGCTTTTAACTTCTGCTGATTGACTGCTTCTCTCAAAGACTATTTCTTTACACTGTGTTTTGCTGGCGCTTGAACACACTTTCCTGTTTATCACAACAAATGGCCAAGCAAAAGCACACGACACTGACAAGGTATGCGATACAGTACGACACCAAACGCGATATCTCAAAAAACATATTGCATTGTCCAGTTTTCTCTCGGAATGATGATCTGAGTTATTATTGCAATTCTCGATGCAACATGAATGACATACAATGGTGACATTTTTCCCAGTCATGACATAAAATCAAACTACTTCCCTAAACTCAATAGCTTAAAGTCAGCGCGATCCTCCCAGTATGGCGGATAAACAAAGAAGTTTCCCAGAACTCAACGCAGTGTGACGTCAACTTCACATTCTCTATACTGTTACAAGTACTATTATAAGTAAACGGATTTTATTTTATCAATGACAGCAGAAATGATATGGATTTAAAGACTTAATCTTTAAGAAAAGTCTTAATCTAGGAGCAGTAAGTCGTGTGTGAAAATAAACGTGAAACGGCCTGTGAACTGGCCTTGCTGCTTTGTGCCCATGCAAAATTGTGAAAACCACTATAGAAATAAATTTGAAGTGTGGTTAAATTATTGAAACGGTAGAAAATATTACCTTAAATACAGTATGACAAATACCATAAAACTTACTTCATGATTATTATTATTGATTTTTTTTGCATCTCAACTTTTATTTTTATCTATACGATTTTATACTCAAGTAACTCAAAAACAGTTCATTGTATTGTACGTTTAATCATAACAGGTCAACAGAGGATTCAACAAAAAACAATTACTGAAGTATTACTTCAATATTACATTTACGCTGTAGGCAAAAGTTGCGTTTGGAAATCATGCCCTTACAGCATCTGTTAGCACAAACATACTAGATGCTTCAATCCATACCTCTCATTTCCCTTGGTTTGCCCAAAAAGAAAGTCTCAACTAAAAATAAATAACTTGCACAGCATTATCTTAAAATAATTTAATCATTCTCAGATTTGAAATACATGGTGAGACTTGTGTCTTTAGCTGCAATGAGTTTCTAGACTCTAAAGGTTTCTTCTGAAAATTGTCAAATCTGCAACATAGATTCCCAATATTGTGCACTCTAGTGAGCTTGGATGTTTAGCAAAAGTACAGCAAAACAGATTCTGTGAATTCCATTCCAAGGTAAGGTGAGGAGAGACTAGTTTATATTATATATATACTGTATATATATGGGTATGTGTGTGTTTGTAGGTCATATTTAAAGGGGACATAACACACAAAGTTTCAGCTAATCTCATGTTTATCTTAAAGAGCAGGTCATATGGTATTTTAAAGTGTCCTTAAATTGTGTTGGAGTCCCCTACAACAGGTTTAAATGCATCTAATGTCAGAAAACATTTTAATTTTCTCAGAATATGCATTTAATTAAAATCATTTTGCAATGATTTCGATACGGTTCGTTTGAATCAGTTCAGAGCTTAAGGGCTGTAAACCCCTCCCTTCCATAAGCCTACTCTGTTCTGATTGGTCAGCTGGCCAAGTTTGTTTTGATTGGTCTTTCCGTATCTATTCCGTGTCAGAAACGAAACGCCAATTTCCATAATTAATTTTTGGGTTAAAAGGTGTAAAAAATGGCATCAATATTACCTTATCAATTCGAGCCCGAGTCCAAGGATGCTATAGATGCAGTCGCTCAACTGGAAACTCCATTGCAAGCCCGACTTGATCAGGACGTTTCGCAGTGGTAAGTTTAAACTTTGAATGTGGTATTTTACATGTGACAGCAGTTTTATTGCATTCATTATTATTATTTACTTATTTGAGGTGCACGTGTGGGAATTGTGTCAGAATCATCCTTAGGCAATGAAAACAAAACACACTTGCTTTCACAGTGCAGAACGTGTCTTCTCGACATGATGTAAATACACTAACTAGCGGAAGTGTTTGTGGGCAGGTTAGAGTGTTTGCAGGCGGGGATTATGCAAATGTGTTACCTAGTGACGTAGATGGTAACAGGCAAAATATTTGAAAACATAATGACTCGTTAAGGCGATTCAGAGCTGTCTCTTTCTTTTGAAAGACAATATCTTTATTTATCATGCACTTTTTTTGATTAAGAACTTTGCAGACTGTTTACATTGAAGGACAGCTACATTACAAACTGCAAATAAGACATTTTTCGAAAATCCATATGACCTGCTTTTTAAGTACCGATATAGTAGTACTGCATTCTTCATATCTCCAAAGAGTCTTTAGTTTTATCAGATTTATAAAAGAAAGATACAGCTTTATGATTCTCTCCGAAAACAGTCGAGTTCCTGGAAGCGTGCCATGGGCGGAGCTAAAGAGTCGTGAGCACGTTTCTGTTGTTTACATTAAGTATGCACTTACGCACCGATTGCCAGCAAAACAGAAATTTGACGCCTGCGGTTCTGACTCATGACCGGGATCTTTTATTGCTGGGACCGCTTCATCTTTCAGTATCAAACGATGTGCAAAGCCAGCGTCAAACTGGGCTTTGTTTATAAAACATTTGTCACTGAAATGACGGGAACAAAAAATTCCATTGCTGTCCCAGAAAAACAAACTGCATCTACTGTTCCCTTAACGCTGGGTTCTTTGGGAAGCTGAACAAGGGTAAGGGTATCTTTCCCTCACATCCAAAAGACATTCAAAGTCCTGTGCAGCGCTGCTGATGACTTCCGTGACGCGAATGAAGCACGTTGATGTGCTGCTCTCGCTCTGGTTGATGTGTGCGCACTCTTCCTGGGGAAGTGCCCATAAAAGGAATTCTGCCCTTCATGACGTCATGAAGGGCCATGCTCCAAAAAAACTTTCCAAAACTTATACAAACCTGGAAGGAGTGTACTTGGCACAGAAATACTCCATGCGTCCAAATCGTTTTTTTAAACTTTGGCCATGTTTAGCAGAAGAATCCAACTCTTTAACAGTGTAAATAAGTCAGAATGCATGAAATAGCATTAGACCTCCCCTTTAAAGTATTTTTTATGCTCCGAGGAGACCTTTATGAAAATCACTTTTCAACAACAAGTTTAGAACAGGTTGTATGAATTAAGAACCTAGCCAGTGTTCTTTCTTAAAGATGAATATATATTTCATCCTTCTCTAACTGCATTTGTAAAAGGTATACTATTTTTCAAATCAATTTAGAGTGCACGGTTTGTGCTTGATGAAAGCATGAAATAACTACATTTACAGTGTTAGTACATAGACATGTCAATCTATTTTTAGTGTACTTATCATTAAATAAATATATTTTAAATTCAATTAAGTATATTTATTGTTCAGAAGGGGAATCAAAAGTTGCTATTTACAATGTGTTTTTTCAGCGTTAAGCAGTGTAGCCTATTACAGACATATCCGTTGATTTCTTGAACGCAATGGCCAATCAGAGGTGTTTAAGAAGTTTTTGTTCAGTGCAGTTCTGCACGCTCATGAATCATTTCATAACAAGTGCAGAAGTGATGTAAATAAGAATTTTGTGCAGTTTAGGGAGGTTCATTGATTATAAAGGAATTTTGTGAGATTACGATGAACTAAGATGAGTGACGGCTTTTTAGTGATTATAAAGGGAGCAGGAGTGCTTTATAGGCTATAATCCATTCAGAATTTGTATGAAACTATTGTTTTTCAGACACATACACGCTGCAAATAACATCCACATATTTATACTGGATTCACTCTCAAAATAGCAATGATTGACACAGTGATAACCATAGCAATGGATGGGACAAAAAATATATATGAAAGCACCCTCATTGATTTAATTCTGGAACCGGGCCTAGCCAAGCCTTCACAGACAGCATGCGTTCAGAGCGAGATCCAATTCATAGACCAAAAGTGTGTGTAAACTTTATTAAGATCGGGAATATCAACCAGTAATTTCATTTCCAGTAACGGACAGTAGAAAGTTGAGGAATGGATGGCGTGTGATTTACGACTGGCTTGAATATACAGTAGTCCCACAACTGATGCTTTTTTCCCCTTCATGTGTCTCGCATATGATGGCAATGAGTCCAAAACAAACACATTTCAAGTGACTGGATTTGGCAACTGGAAAGATTCAGTGAAAATCAGAAAAGCAGGATGCACATTTCTGGTTAAAAATTAAAGGCCATCAACACACTTAAAACGGTATGCATCACCATTCAAAGCAGCAAGAGTCAAAGCTAGTCCACGACATCACTGAATCAATGATGAACTGACTTTAACTGGAAAATTTAGTGTTTTCTATCATCCTCTTGCATTATCAACACTATTTTCCCGTTTAATACTGTAAAGCTGCTTTGACAATCTGTATTGTATAAAGTGCTAGATAAAGGTGACTTGACTTGACTAGAAGTCAGTGGAGCACAAAATCTAGTTTAAACACATCTCAATATGGATTTATCAACATTATAATGAGGGTAAAAACAAATATGTGGTTACACATTGTGTTCTTAAGCACTATTGTGTTTCAGGATTATTTCCATTTTAAGCCTTTTAGAATGGACAGAGTGGCAAAAAGAAATAGATTTTCATATCACTCTGAAGGCAAAAGGCATTTTAGTGAGTAAGGGGACATAACAGGCCAAGAATGACCTTCAGAGAGGAAATTGGCACTATAATAATATCGCAATTGGTGGGTGCCGACTGGCGACATACACCCCCTCGGCATAACCCGAAGGGGACGTGACAATTCACTGTGGCTCCCTTGATGAAATGTCTTGATAAAAGACACTGATAACATCTATTTTCTTCCCTCTATCTACACAAGTGTCTTATTGAATTGCCCCTGAGAGCCAGCATCTCTGGAAATAGTGAGGGTATTTTCAAAGTGCTGGCATTGTTCGCTAGATAAAACAGATGCCCTCACTTGGAAGAGTTTGTTACTGAAGAAAACGAGGGATGAAACACATGGAGATGCTGTCTTTGAGAAGATGTGGAATGATTTGTAAATTATGAATAGCCTGGAGGTAGCGTTGAGGTTATTGTAAAGCGGGTGACCTTTGAATGGGACCCACAGGACTTCACTGCCATCTGTGCCCGCTGGGTATCTCTAATCCCTCTGCCACCATCCTCAGCAGTAATTGGTACCCACACACTCTCTGGATATCTCTCTTACTCCCCATTTAAAAATCATTAACAGTTTTGTATGTTTCCTCCTCAGGGTCCAAAATGAATACTCAACAGTAGCAAATGTCAGCAAAAAAAAAAGTTTGTAAAAATAGTGCTTGGTTTAAATCGCAACATGAGAATGATAGCATAAACATTTGATTTATCTTTATTTAAACTTTGACTTATTAATTTAAGTATCAAGACGGGAGAAAAATAATTATATGCCTAAAAAAATCATTTATAATTGGTACCCACACACTCTCTGGATATCTCTCTTACTCCCCATTTAAAAATCATTAACAGTTTTGTATGTTTCCTCCTCAGGGTCCAAAATGAATACTCAACAGTAGCAAATGTCAGCAAAAAAAAAAGTTTGTAAAAATAGTGCTTGGTTTAAATCGCAACATGAGAATGATAGCATAAACATTGATTTATCTTTATTTAAACTTTGACTTATTAATTTAAGTATCAAGACGGGAGAAAAATAATTATATGCCTAAAAAAATCATTTTAAAAAAAAACTATTTACCTATTATTTATCAAACCAGCAGTGGTTTGGGCCTAATGGTTAGAGTCGGACTTGTAACCCGAAGGTTGCGGGTTCGAGTCTCAGGTCCGGCAGGGATTGTAAATACATTTGTAAATATATTGGAGGAATTTCTTGTATGTTTTTTGATAGTATTGTCTGTTTTTGCTTTCTGGTTTATTTTAAGCCTACTTTTGTGCCAGGTGAAGGGAAGTACAAGACACCTACTTTGCTTTCTCTTTTGGCAATCTTTATGTGTTTGTATATTTTTATATATTCATATCCATTACTATATCAGCCATTCAAAACAACACTGACTTTTAGTGAAGTTTACTTATGTTGCCACAAATAAAAGTGCTCTCGTCCCCTTTCTCCATGAATCTTGACTCTTTGAAGACTGTTGAAGCCATCAGAAGCTCACATGCCTTCGGAGGGCTGTCTGGATTTGTTTGTTCGTTCTTTAACCCATTGTGTTGCATTGCCATGCCTGGCATTATACGTCAGCCTCTTTTAAAAAGAAAAAGCCCCCTGCCAAGAGAAATCCTATTTTACAGTTGATTGCACAACAAAAGTGAAATGCAGCCCAGATTTGGAACCACCATAGGCAGATGAGGAAGAATTACTGATTTTGATTTATACTGATACCTAATCAAACCATTTATTTCCTGTCAGTACTATTGACCTTGAACACCACAGGAACGTCTATGCATTTAGCTAGTTGTCTCAGTGTTTTTTTTTTCCTCTAGAAAGCTTCAAATATAGCAGCCCGCTGTCTATATTTTTCTGGCTGTCTCAAATATGATTCAGTATACGTTGATTTAAAGCTCTTGGCACTGGTTTCCCTGTGTTTATTCCAGGCATGCTTTTCTTTCCACGTCCTACTTTCTGCACCTAATTTTCTTATTCGTCTCCTTCAGTGCTGCTGGATGGAAGCTCCTCTTGCTCTCTTGTGCTCTCTGCTGTAGAAAAGTTCCACCCCATGATCAAAGCATCTCTCCCACATCCTGATGGTGGAAACAAAAAGATGAGCTCTGCTATATAACATAAATGTCTCAGGAAGCGTGTGCTGCTCAGATAGCTCACGCTCACTGTTTCTTCGCTCTTAGTCCTGCTGAGAGGAAATTGAGCTTTATCATTTTATAACAACCCTCTCTAACACTCGGTGCCTTTAAAACATCAATAATGGTTAAGTTACACTTGACAAAGGAGACACGGTTTGGTGTTGATGATGGTTTTGCAGTGTCATCCCAATACGATATGGTTTCATCTCCTGAATGGACTATATGGATAAATATTTATAACGTATATCTATAATTTGTGAATTATAAATTTAAAAATCAAGCTAAAAACCTAGTACCCATGAAAACTTAAAAATTATTTATTATGTTAATACATATAATTATTAATAAATAAAAAAATAAGAAATTTATAAAAAGTATACATGATTAATAATAAATAATAACATATATATAATAAATATGTATTATCAATATTTATAATTTAAAATAATTAATAATAAAATAAATGAAAAAAATCAAGTTAAAAACTATTTAAAAAATGATAGATAATAAATATATTTTAAATAAAAAAATACAAATAAAATATATTTAATCAGTTCTTGTACAGTATTAATTGGGAATCAAACCCATGACCTTGGTGTTGCTAGCACCATACTATAATGTTTGCGCTACAGAAATACAATAATGGTTTACCCACTAGTCAGTTTTGGAAAATGCAGTCTTGCACATACAAATATTGTCATTCACACTCATTGTCAGTTTCATATAACCAATCCCTCCTGTGCTTGTTGATATATTGGCTTGAGGTGCTCATGTAGGATAGGATTAGTGAGTTTCATTAAACTGGCTGAAGTGTGTGCCTTTGTATGTAGTGATTCATTGAAGTAACAGAGACCAGCCTTGACTCATAACATAATTTATGAATCATTAGAGAAGCCATCAGGATTTTTGAACAAGGTGTCTCACTGCCAACACTTATTCATTCTTCTCCTTTTAGATTTTGCTGTGGGAATTTTTTTATGTCTTATATGGAAAAGTCATAAAATGTTATGGTTTGTAACAGAATGCAAATTGCTTCAAGTATGACAGATTGCTATAGAGGTCCCTTGGGAGCTGGAGAAAGGATGTGCTTGTGTTGAATACAACACCTTTATGTTGTTTTAAGTGTTTATGTCATGCTCATGGCCATGTTAACATATAACCAGGAAGCATTCAAATTTATAGGAATTCATATGAGTAGCTGAACTGATAATGAAAGTCATTATTTAAACATATCATTGAAAACTGAGTATTATAGATTGCTGAAATAAATATTCAAATGGAATAATATTACCAAATTACCTTCATAAATTATATTATTTAAATACCTAGTATATTTATTGAGGAATAAATGTGTAAAATAAAATGTTAAAATTGATTCTATTAAATGATACTGTATTTTAATTTAATTAATTAATTTAATTAAAATGCAGTTATATCTATAAATCTGAAGAAAAACTATAAATTTGAAAGGCTATCAATAATTAATTAATGATTAATCTCATGATTTCCAACCAGTTTTTAGAAAACACAAGGAAACAGTGTTTCAATTGAAATTTCAACATTAGTGCAATTTGGTGCATTTTTAACTCTTGTGATCCAGCTGTTTTTTTAATGCACAAAATAAATCAGTTTAGTTTTTTTGCTCATCCCCACTATGAAAATAAGATGAAAGATATAAATGTGGATCACATTAATGTAATGCATTTAGAAAGCACATAGTAGTGATACAAAATGTTCAACTCTGACTTCTCTTTTTCGCCTCGGATCATAAGATAATTTATTGAACTGGTAAGGACACTGTGACATCGAGCTTTAGGACAGTGGTTTGGACAGTGTGTGTGTGTGTGTGTGAGATTAAGGGACTGGGGCAGTTCTCAAATTAATGTTCATGTGTGAACTCATAAATGCATGGAATACTAATGAACAGTCTGGGACAGAGGGGGGTTGTGACACACATCTGAATCTGTGAAGGAATTTGCCCCTCACTCTCTTAAGATGTTTGATTCAGAAGATATTTTAGGCACAATTTTTGAAAGTGTGTTGAACATAAACAGAACTTTGTAGCGCCTGGACCACTCAAACACACAATATGTGTGTGTGTGTGTGTGTATGTGTATGTTAGACCAGTTTATGTGTGTATGTAGTCTGTTAGACTAGTTTAAGTGTTTATGTAGTTAATAAAACCTTACTTGTATCACACTTGACGTGGTTCATTGTTTGCTTATAGCTGGAGTCACTTAATCATGCAGATTTATGCTACAAGCTTTTGTAGAATTGTACAGTAAGAAAGTTATTTCCCTTAACCAGGAAATTAACGTTCTTAGAATTGACAAGACAGTTGACCCTGAGAGGTCAGCTAAATATCTACAGCGGATCTAAAATATTCATAATTAATTATAACTAGTTATGGTTAATTATTCATATTTCCCATGAGCTGATTCGTTACAACTTTATGAAAATAAGATTGCACACATGAGGTTTTGATGTAAGAGCCACTTCAATTTTCTTTTTACAATGTCATTGGGAGTATTTTGTTGGTCTGGATATCAAAATTCGCTAATCAGCTCGGAAACCAAAGATGAACACCCCAAACGTGTTCTCATGTGCCTACTTTACTGTTGCTATTTTTCTTGTACCATAACATTAACTGAAAAGTGTCACTTCCTTTTCTACAGCCACCTTATTGAACGTTAAACTTTGTTTCTTCATTACTGCTGTCAGTCATTAAATGGAGTTTAATCTGCGTTTAGGCCTTGTATGGTTTGGATTTTTCTGTCAGTCTTTTCTTAACTTTTAAAATCTACAACAAACTTCCCCAAACAAACAAATACATATAATATAGTGTTGACTTTATAAGTATTAAACATGAGGGTACCCTTTTGAAAAAGAAATACACTTAAAAATCATAAAAATAATATACTTCAGAAGAACATTTTTAGAATGTTTTCAGACACTTATTTGCAAGTTACAATTAAAGGAAAACGTACATTTACATTATACACTTAAAATGCAAGTTTACATTTACATTAAATGGAATTAACTGAACTTTAGAGTGCTGTTTTTTTTACCCAATTAAGTAAGACTTAAGTAAGACAAACTGTTGGATTTACATTATTTTATCATGTATATCAGTTCCACAAGGATCATTTAATTTACACAAACATAATTTATGCATGGAATGAAGTAATTTTTAAGTGACCCAATTAGACACTTTCAAAGTGATTTTATGTATTAGATTTTATATAAAAAATAGATATTTTTGTGTTACATAACTAAATTATAAAATTGTACTAACTAACACGCTATTAGCTAACAATGCATAGCAGTAATAACTGTGCTGTACCAGTCCACAGCCTAAGCAAATGCTCCACTCTTCTCCACAAAGGTAATAGTGTAATTTAAACGGTTCTAATAATTCCAACATAATTAAACATTAAATACTATCAACACTTCCCTTTTCTCATCTTACTTAAAAACACGTTAAATAACACTTAATTTCATAAATTTACTCTCCTCATTAAGTTCCAAACAAAGCATGCTGGAAGCTACAGCAAAAATCATTTTTGAGAACTTGATTGGTTTACATTTGCCCTAAATAATTTAATCTAGTAGATTGCGCTTAGAGAATTACATGAATCAAAGAAATCAAGTTTAGAAGAGAAACATGGTTTTGTTGCGTATATGCATTACTTGTAATTATTATTATTATAATTATTTTTTTATTATGAAGCACACTTCTTTTTCACAATAGTAAGTAAATGATGGCAACATTTTTACTGTCCCTTTAATGTCAAGGCTTCATGTAGTGTTAAATTTACTACAATATTCTGAAGCCCTGAGTATAGGTGAAAACAATAAGAATATTGTCACGTTCGCTCCTGTGAGGGAGGCCATGTCCACACATACATGGGTATTTTTATAAACAGAGTTTTTCCTTCTTCCATTTTTAAAAAAATCTCCGTCCACATGAAAACGCAAACGCAGGCTCTGAAGCACTGTCAAGAGCATGCCAAACCAACAGGTGGAGATATAATCTCAACCGTAAAGCCATGTTGGCCAATCAGAAACCTAAAAATGTCTCCAGTAGGCAGAGATAACAGCGCAGGCGCCGACGTCACAAGCCACAAACTCCGGTTTCACTGTCTACACGACAACACTGCAACCGGAGTTTTTGAAAATCTTCACCCTGGCAGGCGTTTCCAAAAATGTTCGGTTTCAGTGAACTGGTGCTACATTTGCGTGTGAACGAATGGCCTAACTGGATCGAAAAAGCTGCGGTTTTAAAAATAACCGCGTTCGTGTGGACAGGGCCTAAGAACAGGTAACGATGTTGAGGGAACGACATATTTTTCTCGTGGCCACGAGTTTAATGTGTAAACAAACCTGCATGACCATAGCAACCCGGGATTATCAAAAATGTATAAAACATTTTTATTAACATTAAATATTTAATTTAATATTTGCATATTATTATTATTACATTAACTTATTAGGGCTATATTTTTATATTTATTGTTATATATGCTTATTTCCCCTTTCAATTTGTGTAGCGCTTTAGCTAGTTTTGTATAATTTGTATAATTATGCTAGCATTTGCTAGCCTACCATATATTTTGCAAATAAACGCCTGACAATTATGCCAATAAAGTTTTTACTTTATGATTGTATTTATGCCCATTTGTGATGATAAATGGTTTTTCATTTACAACTACGTGAATGATTAATTCCTCAACGAAACACTATAGTATTTATAATTATGGTCTATTAATTAGCCAAAATAAAATGAAATATATGTTACATTTAAACTGCATTCCATCAAAAATTCCAGTCAAAGCTTTAAAATCAAAATCAAAGCTTTATTAGCATGTCGAGCATTTACAGTACGCTATTATTTACAAAAGTATTTAAAACATTAAGTAAAGAGATCGAAATGAAGGGGAAAATGAAAATAAACGAATATAAAAATATAACCAATAATAATAGACTAATAATAATAATAATAATATACAAATATTACTGGGAAAAGATGATCAGTTAATGGATTTACAAGACAGTAGGATGGATAAAAATGTTTTTATATTTTATATGCACTTTATGTAACATTTATTCATGATAAACTTAATTTGAATGCTGACTATCGCACGTAATACAGTCCGGTAGCCAAGGCCTATGGTTATGTAATAATTTCTATAATAAATAATATAATAATTTCTTAATTCAAAATAAAATATTAATGAATCCATCTCTGATAATCCCGGGTTGCTATGGTCACTCAGGTTTGTTCACGCATTAAACTTGTGGCCACGAGAAATGGATGTCGTTCCCTCAACATAGCATCTCGAGGCCACGACATAAGGATTTCGTTACCTCGACAAAATGATCTCGTGACCACGACATAATATCACGTTCCCACAAGTTAATATGACGTTCCCTCAAATTAATATCTTGTGGCCACGACATATTATCACGTTCCGATAAGCTATTATGTTGTGGCCATGACAAAACTAAGTGAACCGAACATGTCAGCTCCTGGGCACCGTAAGATAGAACAGATACAGGTGTCTTTTTTTACAATGTTCCTGAACTCCTATCTGTGATTCAATGCTACAGTGGGCAAAAAAGTATTTAGTCAGCCACCAATTGTGCAAGTTCTCCCACTTAAAAAGATGAGAGAGGCCTGTAATTTTCATCATAGGTATACCTCAACTATGAGAGACAAAATGAGAAAAAAAATCCAGAAAATCACATTGTAGGATTTTTAAAGAATTTATTTGCAAATTATGGTGGAAAATAAGTATTTGGTCAATAACAAAATTTCATCTCAATACTTTGTTATATACCCTTTGTTGGCAATGACAGAGGTCAAACGTTTTCTGTAAGTCTTCACAAGGTTTTCACACACTGTTGCTGGTATTTTGGCCCATTCCTCCATGCAGATCTCCTCTAGAGCAGTAATGTTTTGGGGCGGTCGCTGGGCAACACGGATTTTCAACTCCCTCCAAAGATTTTTCCCCACTGTATATGAGTCGTTCTGAGTAAAAACAGCTGTGGAACGTTTTACATGAACTTGAAGCTGCTTTATGATTAATGATAAACATTATCACATGACACAGAGCCTATAGGAACATAATTACACAATTACAGTTACAATGACAAATACAATTACAATCACAATTCCACATTGTCCAGGTTAAGAACTGTTCAAGTTAAGGTTTAGCTGAAAATGCTTTACAATAGATGGTCTGTAATTGTATATAGTGTACTTTTTACCAGCAAAAAAGCATATAACATAGATAAGTACATTCTAAGGTTGTTCATGAGGATATCATGTCTGTTTGATATCTTTCATTGATTCTGATTCAGTGGCACACACCTTTGACTGATCCAACATAAATTTCATCCTTGAAAGTGCTTATTGCACCTTGACACTATGTCTATAATGGGTCCATTGTTCCACTCTGGCAGCTTGAGGCTGTCTACACTGAATTCGTGAAAGCGTAAGTTCAAAATCCATTTGTACTGTTGTCAGAAGTAGCACAGGTGTCACGCTGCTGCTAGGAAGATGATGAAGACGATAACGGAGATCATATAAACAAATACATTTAATGGTAATCCACAAGATGAAGAGGTTCTAACACATATTCAACAATAACCGACAACCAAAGGAACTGAGGAGGGAACTTAAATACACAGACAAGAGAGGGACTAAATAACTTGATTACCTAACACAGGTGAAATAAATGAACTAATCAAAGGACAACAAAAACTAGGTCAAGGGAAACATGAGGGAAGAAAACAAACTAAAAGTCCATGATTGTGACAGTACTCCCCCTCCCGGAAGACGTGACCTCGCGCTGTAGCAGGACGAATAAAGGAGGTAGGGAGGGGGTTTGGGAGGAGGACGAAGCGGTAGCAAAGGGCAGGAAGAGAGGCAGGCAGATAACCAGGGTGGTGAAGGAGCCTGGATGGAGACAGGAGGGATTTTGAGCAGGAGGAGCCAGGCGGGACACAGACCGCAGCCATGAATGCAGCCCACGGTGGAGCCGATGGAGGGAGGAGCCATGGTGGAGGAAGGGCTGACAACTCTAGGGGGCCGACCGACAGCGGCGGAGCAGGTGGTAGCCCGGGGCGGAGACAGAGAGCCATTGAGCCAGGGCGACGGGGAGGATCCGGAGGGCCAAGGCGGAGCAGATGGCTCAGGTGACCAAGGCGTAGGCGGGGTCCCGGAAGGCTGAGCCGGAGGGACGAGGGATCCCGGTAGAGCTGGTGGACTGACGGGCCACGGTGGAGAGGAGGGAGCTAAGAGCCATGGTGGAGCCGCTGGGTCAACGGGCCGAGGCGGGCCTTGGAGGCTGGAGGTGGAGACAAGGGATCCTCCAGCCACAATGGAACCTGGCAGACCCGCAGTGAACCCACATCACTGATAGTAGGCTGAGGGTGAGCAGAGGGGCTGACAAGAGACAGCGGAGGCCATTGTGAAGACTGGTGAAGAGGTGGAGCTGAAGGGAGGGTGGGAGGGAATTTTGAGCTTTTTTCACACACCAAATGGCGAGACCCATGACAGGGACTGTCACAGAAAGGGGAACGACCTCCATGGTCGTGACAGGACAGACAGAGAGTTCAGGGCAGATAGACAGTTCTAGGCAGACAAACAGTTCGGGTATGACCTCCATGGTCATTTCAGGATAGACGGACAGTTTATAAACTGCCTCCTTGGCCGTAACAGGATAGACAGATAGTTCATAAGACAGGAAATGCGGTATTTCTGTATCCAAATCAATTAAATTCCCAGTGTCCAGTGACTGCTCACCCCCAGCGGTAGTGTAGTGGCCAGGGTTTTCCTTCGCCTCCACGATCTCCACTGCTGTATCCACTGTCGCTTGCTCTGCTGGCATACACACCTGGTCAGACATTTGGGGCTCTAGCTCCGGGGCGATCATCAGCTCTGTCGCTCTTACTTGCGATGGCTCGTTGGCCGCGGCGGGCTTTGGCTCTCCATCTGCGGTGTGCTCGAGCAGCTTGGCTGGGATCTGGACTGGAGGCCATGACAGGTGATGACTCTGAGCTGGATTCCACTTCACCCATGGTGAATGCTGATCCGTCTATCCAGAGCGCGAAGTTGATGTAACTCTCCAGCGTCCAGCACGGATCAGCTCTGAGCATTGCGAATCAGATCTCATCGTCCAGCCCACACCAGAATCCCTCCATTAAGGTGAGGTCGTCACATGTAGCGAAGTGGCATTGATCAATAAACTCCTGCGCACATTCCTCCAAGTCCAGGCCACCTTGAAAAATAAAGATTGTAGCCCCTAAAGGGCTGTGAACATTACCCTTCAGGGCCACGCTAATTGAGGCCAGATCTAGCCTCATTTTTTGTGGTCGGTTATTCTGTCATGCTGCTGCTAGGAAGATGATGAAGACGATAACGAAGATCATATAAACAAATCCTTTTAATGGTAATCCACAATATGAAGAGGTTCTAACAGACAGGATAACATTCAACAATAACTGACAACCAAAGGAACTGAGGAGGGAACTTAAATACACAGACAAGAGAGGGACTAAATGACTAAGGCTACGTCCACATGAAGCCAGAGCTTTCCGTATCCTATCTTTTTTTCCCCTCGCCTCAAGAAATATCTGCAGCCACACGAAACCACAAAACCGACACAAAACGATGTAGTATACATGCCAGACCAGTATGTGGCGCTGTAATTCTGCCACAGAGATACACTAAAAACAGAGAAGAAGACAGTTTTTCAGAATAATTCCTCTTTGCCACTCTGATCTCCTTTTCCAGTGTGTATTTGGCCTGTTTATACAAGACATTGTCCCCCTTCCTGTAAGCATCTTCTTTAGCTTGACTGAGCTGTCTGAGTTTTGCAGTGAACCATGGTTTGTCGTTGTTGTAAGTTAGATAAGTCCTGGTTGGAATGCACATATCTTCACAGAAGACGTGGGCTGATGACGTCATCGTTTCAGAAAATATATGGATTCGCTGTCCACGTGACAATGCAAGGGCGGTGTTTTCAGATTTATCCACTCTGGGACCCGGTTAAAAAAAATATTGGTTTCACTCTCCCAAAACGGCAGATCCGTCTGGACGAAACGCCTATACAGAATCAGAATCAGAATGAGCTTTATTGCCAGGTATGTTTTCACATACGATCCATCTTTTTACAGTCCTTAATACAGGTTTAGCTGATTTTAGTTTCTGCCTGTAGGTCGGTATAAGATGAACTAAACAGTGATCAGAGAACCCCAAAGCTGCCCGTGGGACAGAGTGATATGCATTCTTTATTGTGGTGTAACAGTGATCCAATATATTACTGTCTCTGGTGGGACATGTGATGTGATGTCTGTATTTTGGCTGTTCACGGGAGAGATTTGCTTTATTAAAGTCCCCAATAATGATTAAAACAGAGTCCAGGTGTTGTTGTTCTGTCTCTGGGACCTGATCAGCGAGTTTCTGTAAAGCTGAGCTCACGTGCGCTTGCGGAGGAATGTAAACAATCACGAGAATGAACGAGCAAAACTCCTGCGGAGAGTAGAAAGGCTTACAATTAATGAAAAGCGCTTCTAGATCTGAACAGCACATCTTCTTTAACACAGTTACATCTGTACACCACCTTTCGTTGATGTAAAAGCATGTCCCGCCGCCGCGCGATTTCCCCATTGATTCTGCGTCGCGGTCCTCTCTGAACAGCTGAAAGCCCGGCAGATTTAACTCGCTGTCCGGTATGGCGTCATTCAGACAGGTTTCCGTGAAACACAGAGCAGCAGAGTGTGAGAAATCCTTATTTGTCTGGGAAAGCAGAAGGAGTTCGTCCGTTTTATTGGGTAGAGAGCGGAGGTTCGCCGGATGGATGCTAGGCAACGGCATTCGAAATCCGCACTGCCTGAGCTTCACAAGGGCGCCGGCTCGCTTCCCCCGTCTGTGCGTCCTGAAGCGCTTGATCAGCGCAGCTGCTCCGGCAACTACTATGTCCAGCAAAACATCAGAATAGCCAAAAACCGGTAATATATCGGGTGATGTGTAGAGCCGAATGTCCAGCAATTCGTCTCTGGTGAAACTGATTGCAGGGATATAACTAAAGACAGGACAAACTAACAAAAACCACAGCAGAGCACGCCACGGAGGCTGCCATCATCATCGGCGCCATCTATAAGATACAAAATTTATGTGTATACAGCTAAACGTGTGGACGGGGCCTTAATTAACTAACACAGGTGAAAATGAATTAATCAAAGGATGACAGAAACTAGGTCAAGTGAAATGAGGTACAACAGGTACGTGGAGTATTTCAGCAATCAAACAAGGCATAAATTTACATCCAGTGTAGCAGTGTTAATTTCGTTGATAATTGTTGATTTATACGGGTGCTGGATGTGAGTTTTCCCAGCCTCACTAACTGCTGCCTGTCTGTCAGGAAGCTGTTGATCCACTAACAGATGGAGGTGGGCACGGAGAGCTGAGTTAGTTTGGGCAGGAGGAGGTTTAGGATGATAGTGTTAAAGGCCGAGCTGAAGTCCACAAACAGGATCTTCACATAAGTCCCTGGTCTGTCTAGATGTTGCGGAACATAATGCAGTCCCATGTTGACTGCATCGTCCACAGACCTGTTTGCTCTGTAGGCAAACTGAAGAGGATCCAGCATGAGTCCAGTAATGTCCAGCACCAGTTTTTAAATGACTTCATGACCACAGATGTTAGAGCCACAGGTCTGTAGTCATTAAGTCCAGTAATTGACAAACTAACAAAAACCACAGCAGAGCACGCCACGGAGGCTGCCATCATCATCGGCGCCATCTATAAGATACAAAATTTATGTGTATACAGCTAAACGTGTGGACGGGGCCTTAATTAACTAACACAGGTGAAAATGAATTAATCAAAGGATGACAGAAACTAGGTCAAGTGAAATGAGGTACAACAGGTACGTGGAGTATTTCAGCAATCAAACAAGGCATAAATTTACATCCAGTGTAGCAGTGTTAATTTCGTTGATAATTTTCGTCATAATTTTCATCAACAACATTTTTTTCACCAACGACAACGAGACTATAATGAACTAAAACTCTTTTTAAATGACAAAAACTATGACATAAATCTATTTACATTTTCGTCAACGAATAAAAACTAGATGAAAATGTTAGGGAGGGACGATTTGGGTACGTGGAGTATTTCAGCAATCAAACAAGGCATAAATTTACATCCAGTGTAGCAGTGTTAATTTCGTTGATAATTGTTGATAAGAATGCATCTGCTGCATGGTTCAGAGGTTAGGTATGAACCGGCGGGACATAAGCTAACATACACTTGCTGCACGTCGCATAAAACGTTAAAAAATGTCAATATGTGGGAGTAAGAGAAGAGCAGACATGTGGATAAATCTGACGATGCAAGAGCGAATTCAATTCGGTCCGTTTTTCTGAGTGCAGACACTGAAGCACACACACAGAAAGCGCGTCTCACAGCGAGTACTCTTTCGCGTTGCATGAATGGAGTGAACAGCCCGCTTCTTTGGCAATGAATGTTTGTGGCTTACCCTCCTTGTGAAGGGTGTCAATGATTGTCTTCTGGACAACTGTCTGATCAGCAGTCTTCCCCATGATTGTGTAGCCTAGTGAACCAAACTGAGAGGCCATTTTGAAGGCTCAGGAAACCTTTGCAGGTGTTTTGAGTTGATTAGCTGATTGGCATGTCACCATATTCTCATTTGTTGAGATAGTGAATTGGTGGGTTTTTGTTAAATGTGAGCCAAAATCATCACAATTAAAAGAACCAAAGACTTAAACTACTTCAGTCTGTGTGCATTGAATTTATTTAATACACGAGTTTCACAATTTGAGTTGAATTACTGAAATAAATGAACTTTTCCACGACATTCTAATTTATTGAGATGCACCTGTAGTTGCTATTGTCCGAATCATTGGTGTTAATCAAGCAACAAAAGAAAGACAGAAAATCACGCACTGCTCTTGAATGAAAAACTTTAGTAGCCCTAAAGATTAATATAAATTTATTTATAGAAATAAATATGTTTGCTTGAAAGAATGAAGAATATGGTAAACAAGTTGCTATAAAGAATGCATAATTAGCCTATATAACCATTGGTATTTCATCAAAAAGAAGACCATGTTCTTGTTCTTTATGAGAAGTGGTTTTATTTAATTTTAACATAAAGGCATGTTGTGTGTCACCGCAGTTAAATCGGTGTCTATCATGATAAAACCATAATATCAAACCTATATAATGAGTTTGGAAATTTTTGAGAAATGCTTAAAGGGATAGTTCACCCAAAAATTAAAATTCTGTCATCATTTACTCACCCTCATGTCGTTCCAAACCTGTATGAGTTGCTTTCTTATGTTGAACACAAAAGAAGATATTTTGAAGATTGCTGGTAATCAAACAGTTGGTGGTTACCATTGACGTCCATAGTATTTTTTTTCCTACTATGGAAGTCAATGGCAACCACCAACTGTTTGATTACCAGCAATCTTCAAAATATCTTCTTTTGTGTTCAGCATAAGAAAGCAACTCATACAGGTTTGGAACAACATGAGGGTGAGTAAATGATGACAGAATTTCATTTTTGGGTGAACTATCCCTTTAATAAATGCACTGTAACTAAACCATTTAGATTTTAGCCGACTAAATTTACTGTAGATTTAGTTGACTAAAATCTTATGATATTTAATCGACTAAAACTAAAAACAATTCAGATGACTAAAATATGACTAAAACTAAATGGTAGGGCTGCACGATATTGGAAAAAAAACTCACATTGCGATATTTTTTTTTTCTGCGATATATATTGCGATATGAAAAAAAATAATATAAACTTCACCAGATGACTTGAATAAGCTCTATTTGGAAAAAATAATCAATGATTGGGGTGATTTTGTAGGTGAGTAAATCAGCATAGAAAATAAACAAATTACACGCATAGATAAATATAATAGAAGATACAAATGAAATAAACAGTGCTTTATATTTTTCAGGTAAGTCTAACATTATTCAAGTACAGAAATTGAATAATCAAATGTAAAATAACACTGCATAGTCTTCACTGTATAAATTAAATCTAATAAATCTGTGTTAAAGCTACAAAAGTTATTTTTCTCTCTGTTTTTTGTTGTTTGATTAACATTCATGACAGAAAGCTGGAACATTAAACTGCTGTGAACCAATAGCCTATACTGTTACACATCCCTTTTCTCTCTCAATTGTTTACCTTCACCTAAGACACAAGTAACTGTGTTTACAAGGATACTTGCAAAGACATGCATTTTGACATAATTTCGCGCTTATGCGTCATTTCAGGCATAAATAGACGTGAACGGATTTCAGTGCTCATGTGCATCTGCGTGGCTCTCACCGTGTCTAAACCGAGTGTGAGCGGCAAGACGCGACAAAATAGAACTCATATAATCAGTGATGCTGTCTACAGTGGATGCCTCATTTATGACGTACTGAAACAAAGTTCAAATGATTTGTAACGGTCGCTTTGTCGCGTCCAGTGTAGACACATCGTGATATCGATGCTGAAACGATATATCGTGCAGCCCTACTAAATGGCATTTTAGTCAAAAGACTATGACTAAAACTAAATCAAAATTTGCTGTCAAAATTAACACTGCAGTGTAGAGTATCAATGATTATAATACATCAATGATTATAATATTATTATAATAGATTCTCTTTGATTTTGTGGTGTTGTGCTGTTCGTGTCTGGTGTAGACATGGTGTAGCTCCAGAATTTGCATTAAGCCAGAAAATTATATTGGAGCAATTTTGTAATGCTCATGCTTTTTTTTTTGTCTTATATAGAAAGATATTAAAAAAATAAAAAATCATTGTTGCAGATCATACAGTAGTTTGAAGTAACTGTTGATTTTTATGTACTGTACAGTTCATCACCTACAGACACCGTCTCTGCACTCTGCACTACTTTTATTTATTTATTTATTTTTAAATAAAAAAGTGCAATACAAAAATATAGCTGCAAGCAGCAATTATAAGCACTATGTGGCCATCGGCACATTGTGACTCTAGGAAAACTATTCATGATGAACAGATGCATTTAAACAGTAAATTTAACAGAACCATTACAATTTTTGTTGTATGTGCAACACTTCTGCCAACTGCTGCAAACTGGTGGCACTATAACCGTAATCCACAATAGCCACTTAGGTTTGGAGAATAACATGCCAACCTATCTCATATGGTAACTATTTTAGAAGGTAGCATTTTTGCATGATGTGATTTGGAAAAATATTTTTTTGATAAAAACTAAGTATGAAAGTCCACCCTGACCCCAACCTTAAACCTAACCATCAGTGGGGCATAAGTAGATCATATGAAACATATAAATAAGATGTACACATTCATATGAATTAGCCTCCAATTTGCACAAATGTAAAATTTGTCTAAAAAGAACACCTCACTATTTACTATTTACTATTTTGTACATTAAAATGGAGGATGGCACTTGTAAAGTGCCATGTAAAAATAACAATTTTAAGGATGGTAATTAGTAAAGTGCCATGTAAAAATAACAATTTTAAAGTACCATCTAAGGCGGAAGTCTCATGTAAGTCTTAAGTAAAACAATTGCATTTCCATACATTCTGTTAAGTAGTACTGTTCATCACAGGATCCATATTACCCTGAGGGGGACAAATCCACAGGATGAAAGTGCTGTTCCTAATGCAGTGTCTTTGGTATGCAGTCTGATGTCCTAAAGCTGCTAAAGTGATTGAGGAGCACAGGGAGGCTGAATATGGCTGTGGTGTATTGAAACACTGATCCCTGCTGAACTTCCTGTCAGCGTACTCACTACTTGGTTGAGAGCAGAGGGAAACGGATGAGGGAAAAGCTCTATCAGGCTTCTATCTGCAGAGGGATTAATTAGCCACTTAGACGGGTGGTCTTGAAAGTGTCTAGGCATCAGCATGCAGAGGACTTCTGGGACATGAAAGCTGTGAAAGCAAGGCAAAGCAGAGATACTGATTTGAGAATGTTTGTGCTTGTCAAGTTGATGGAAAATCATTCCCATGGAGCACACATATGCACTTTAAACAGTTCAAACTCAAGTATCTGGAGAGATACAGAGTGCAAGCATCGAAAGAGTAGAGTTCACTTATTTAGGGCCAGTTCAAAAGGTAAGACACAGGGCAGTGGAAAAGGAAAAAAAAACACTTTTCTGAAAGTCAAGGACATTTTCAAGACAATGTATTTCTACATCTCAAATGTGTTGTATTGTGTTTTATGACGTATTAATTACATGGACATTTTTGTTTTGCTGAGAGACTATAACCTAGACCTAACAAAATTAAACTAAACAAAAATGATAAATGTTACCTTGAAAACTAGGCAAATAAAATAAGTTTAAGTTTTTATTTTTATTTTATTTTAAGATTAATTGTTTTAGTTTGGCAATAACCTTGTTCACAGGTGATATCTATATTTTTATTATATTGTTTTCACTGCACATCATACTTTGTATGGCTGTTTGTGACCAGTAAAATTTGAAATTGAAATTGAATTGTAAGTTGTAATGTAAATGCAGCCACAACTAAAAACATATATTGTATTGTAATTATATTGTAATTATTTTCATACAATACTTATATTGAATTAATTCATGTTAAAAGTAGGTATGAAAAAACATATATAATTTCGTAAAAATATATATATATATTTTTTAAAGCATTTGAAACGTAGCAAAAAAAAAAAAGATTTTTAATGTGACAAGTTTTAGAAAAAATTGTATGTGACCTTCATGTGACAAAAAGAGAAAAAAAAGTGACTCAGGTTGAAGAAGCATCCAGTCATACATTAGCATACAAACTATGCTAATGTAGTATGCATTACATTATATACATTTATATTATTCTGCCCCGTCAGGATTTTTAGTCAGGGTTTCTAGGACCCTGCACTTGATGTACTTTAGAGTTTGTTTTGGAAAAGTCTTGCCTCAAGACATTTTTGTGTGCTCGGCTTTAAATCCAAAGGTTCTTAAGCTATGTTGAAACAACCCATAAACCAAAAATAGCATCTGTCAGTCATGTGCCCAGAGGTGAACGCACATCAGACAGGACTTAAAAAAAATTATGGAAAGTGAGAAACCCAACATAAGTGCTCAGAGAGTTGGCTTAGAGCTAAGCAGTACATGATGGCTTTCATCACTGACAAGACAACAGCCAGTGCGGCTGTATGAAATTAGCAGTTAGATCTTATTATATTCATGCATATGTATGTATGTACTGCATTACATTACAGTGTGCACATTACCTAATTTTAACTCAATTCTTTGGGTAAGATGGTTATGTAAGTCATGGCAAATGTAAATGCATTCAGTGTCTAATTACAGAAACTAGATTTTTTTAAAGAAAATATGAGTACTGTAGTGCTTGCCACAGTGATAGGGTGTTCTGGGTGATTCCAAGGGCATTGTGTGGTCACTAATGTGTCCTAAATGGTTGTAAATGTGTTTCTATATGGATGTATTCTGGATGGTTGCTAGGTGGTTGCGAACTAGCCATCTGTGATGTAATGGTCTCTAGATGTGACTCAGATCCCTCTTTCAATGAAAGATAATGTGATTGCTTATCAAAAGTGTTCAGGTTAGTAACAAGCATGTTGTCAGCTAAACTTAATGATTTAAACTGTTTTTATTGCCAGCAGACTTTGGACAGAGAGCCTGTTTGATCAGCAATTGCAAAAGGAGGCTTACTTTAACAGTCCACTGCCCATTACAAAGACTAACCAAATCAGCAAAGCGGCTTAACCAGTTTGGAGGTCATTAATGTAATACAGAAGTATGTAGCAGAGATTTGCCTCAAGACATTTCTGTGTGCTTGGCTTTAAATCCAAAGGGTTTTAAGCTATGTTGAAACAACCCATAAACCAAAAATAGCATCTGTCAGTCATGTGCCCAGAGGTGAACGCACATCAGACAGGACCTAAAAAAAATTATGGAAACTGAGAAACCCAACATAAGTGCTCAGAGAGTTGGCTTAGAGAAGCTAAGCAGTACATAATGGCTTTCATCACTGACAAGTCAACAGCCAGTGCGGGTGTATGAAATTAGCAGTTAGATCTTATTATATTCATGCATATGTATGTATGTACTGCATTACATTACAGTGTGCATATTACCTAATTTTAACTCAATTCTTTGGGTAAGATGGTTATGTAAGTCATGGCAAATGTAAATGCATTCAGTGTCTAATTACAGAAACTAGATTTTTTTTAAAGAAAATATGAGTACTGTAGGGCTTGCCACAGTGATAGGGTGTTCTGGGTGATTCCAAGGGCATTGTGTGGTCACTAATGTGTCCTAAATGGTTGTAAATGTGTTTCTATATGGATGTATTCTGGATGGTTGCTAGGTGGTTGCGAACTAGCCATCTGTGATGTAATGGTCTCTAGATGTGACTCAGATCCCTCTTTCAATGAAAGATAATGTGATTGCTTATCAAAAGTGTTCAGGTTAGTAACAAGCATGTTGTCAGCTAAACTTAATGATTTAAGCTGTTTTTATTGCCAGCAGACTTTGGACAGAGAGCCTGTTTGATCAGCAATTGCAAAAAGAGGCTTACTTTAACAGTCCACTGCCCATTACAAAGACTAACCAAATCAGCAAAGCGGCTTAACCGGTTTGGAGGTCATTAATGTAATACAGAAGTATGTAGCAGAGATTTGAAATTATGTATTAGCCCCAAAAAAAAAACTCTGTAGAGTGTGAAAATGTAAAGTACACCCTAGTTGACCACTGCATTAAAAAACACCATACATATTTTAGATTCTGTCCTGTACTACACTTTGTACCTCTTTTAGTCATCAAATCTGGTGTATTGTATATTCTGGCTCCAGCAGTGAAATATTGTTAAACGCAGTTTTTGTGACTTATCACAGCACATTGCGCTCTCCTCATTGGTGCTCAGTAACTGCTGTTGTAAAGACCTTGACAACCTGACGGAAATCTCTGGGGAAAAATCTCGCCTTGTTTGCGTCAGAAAAGAAAAAGGTGTGATTATAGCCTAGTATAGGCTGATGAATTGTGTTGTGCTTTGCTTATCCCAAGGCGTAAAGATCAAGTGTTATAAGAGTTACAAGTAGGCATTTTAAAGGAATAATTCACCCATAAACTGTCATCATTTACTCCCCCTCATGTTTCGAACCTGTATGTTGTTGTTGTTGTTTTTCTTCCCTGGAGCACAAAAGTGGATGTTTGATGCAGACCTTTTCTGTCAAGCTCCAAAAAGTGGAGATGCATTGATACTAAATGCTTTTTCAGGAGTCTGGTACAAATTTTGAAAGTTTTGCTCATTAAGAAACGAATTGTGTTTAATTGTCTTCTGAATGGTGTACACTCACATTAGATGAAGTCTGTTCTCCTTATTCACTGAAAATCTTGACATCTGCTGTAATCTCTTCAGCCTGTTCATGAGAGAAGAAGTGACATCCAACTTGTGAAGATTTTTTTTTCCCAGTTAATCAGACTGAATTTTTCAGAATCAATTGTAAGAACCAGATCAACAGATTTAACAAAGATCTGTCCTGTTCAATTCAAAGAATTTGGGCATAACTGTTGCATGTCTAGGCCCTCAACACAGTCCACTTTAAACCGGTTTGGCAGAAAATATTACTGTATGATTAGCTTACTATCAACAACCAACTCAACCACCAAACGCAGCAACAATGAGTCCTTAAAGCCAGGCATACATTGTGTGATTTTAGCAATGTTTTTGTTAAATACTCTAACTGTGCATGCAATGTAAATTCAAAGCTCATGTGTTTATTTATGTTCACACTATGCAGTCCAGTCGTCGAGCCGCAACTTGACTGCTCACAATATACGTGTGAAATAAACATGTGGGACCCTTACGAGGGGTGACCAAAATGTAATCACCTTGTTACCCCCTCTACACTGCATGACAAATGATGCACAACAAAAATGAAATCTGGCCCGACTCAAAAAAAAAAAAAAAAGCAACCCAGAATTTGGCTTAAAAACGAATGAAAATCGCACAGTGTATGCCTTGCTTAACTTTACCTGCCGTTAGCATGCTTTTGAGGTCATATCCTATACAGCATGTGAATGTTTTCAGTTCAGAATTTTCTTTTCTCTGTTGGCTTCTACAAAGTTTTCCATTATTAATGGAAGCCATAGAAGTGTGGGGTCATGGGAACTGGGTGAAACCCTCTGAGGAAGGATCAGTCTTTGAGACTCTCTAGAGCAAAGGAATAATTGAGTGTTTACTAAAAGACTGGAGAAACAGAGATGTCAATCAAAGTCATGGAGGATGCTCACATTCCTTTCAAAAATCCTCAAGCATTGTTATGCAAACCATTGGCTTAATAGCTCATTCACTCGCACTTTGTACAGTAGGGTGACCAGACGGACCCCGTTTCTGGGGACAGTCCCGGATTTCAGTGTCATGTCCCCGACTGGAGCTGTCCCCGTGTTACAGCACGTTCAAAACACTGATTACTTTCACCAGCAGAGGGCGCTGTGAGCTATATACTGATTACTAGTTGGCCGCTACTTTGGACATGAAGAACTTGTCTTGGACTAGAGCAGAGCGAGAGCGCTATTATCATCAATTATCAATAGACACACCGTTATTGGTTATAACATATGCATGTTATAACAAAGTAATACTGTTTGTGTGCACTTTATAACAAGGTATGATAAGGTGGGATTTTTTTTACACACAGTATTAAACATTCATCTTCATTTAACTTCCTCCGTCAACTCCGATATGAATAATAATAATAAAAAAATAAAAAAAATAAACTAAACAATTACACTTGCAGAAAGCACGTACTTTGTGGTCAAAATTAGCCTAAAATGCTAAATAATAAGCCTGATTAGGGGTAGTAAAGATCCATTTCCAAAAGCATAAACATTACTTGGGAAAAAATCATTTAAAAAGTTGTATTTACTCAGTTTGTGTAAATGTTAAATACAGTCATAAAATGTTAAACATATTTGTTAAAAACAGTTTTATTTATCATATGTTCTCATTTTTTATTGTTTTATTTTTTGTGTTTTTGTAAAGTCATAATTTTGTTATAATCCTGTTTTGATCTGTTTACTTTTCATAGTGTGATTTTTGGAGAATTGTAGTCCAATTACAGTTTTTTTCAATTGCTAACAAGCGTTTACCAATACTTAAAATACTTTTCTAAGCTCTTAACACAGCAACACACCTACATTACACATTCAAAATACAGCAAACCCGATTCAAAATCGAGTCATTCGGTTAAAACATTAGCACTACTTTTCTATCCAACAGGAGCATATAGTCAATCATAGCACAGTGACTGTCAAAATACTAACAGTTGATGACTTTACAAAAACTCCATTACTTGTCATGTTTCAGTTCTAGACAATATAAAAATCCATAGTTTTTTTTGTAATTTAGTTACCTTCAACTGAAACCCATTTTACATTTTTATTTGTTGAATTTGTTCATTCTTGGCAACATGCTGTCTACTGAATGAGTCATTACTTTATAGAATGTACAATAGAAAAAAATAGGGTCCCCTATGCAGACATTTAGTTGGAACCTTGATTAAAATTGCTTTCCAGTTGGTTGGGGTTGGATGTGGATGGTGCCTCCATGGTAGCTGATGCCACTGATCAACAAAAATTACAACATACATGGCCTTTGGTTACTATGCAAGCTTGTTTCCATCACAGGATAAAAACGGTAATTGTGACCTTTTTATCCTACAATTCTTGCAATTCAGACTTTATCGGAATTGTGAGATAAATTCTCAATTGCGAGGAAAAAAAAGTCAGAATTATGAGATAAAAAAGTCACAATTACCCTTTATATTCCATGGCAGAAATAAGCTTTCATAGGTTCCACATGTGTGATGGGGAAAACAAACATACACATGCATAGCCCAGCACACATTCTTACTCCTCTCCCCTACCTCTTCTTCTCCCTTTTTCTGATCCAATTACTCCTCTCCCTCCTACAAATAGCTCTTCCTCTCCCAGGCATTATTTTCTCTCTCTCTCTGATTCTTTGTGTTGTTCTGCATCCACAAAACCAATTCAAAGAGGTATTTTTTTACTCTATGTTGATGTAATGGAAAGAGCATCAACATCTGACTATTTCTCCTCCTCATTTCAGAAATCTGGTCACCTTATTGTACAAGTTCACATGGACTTATTTGGTGTTTGAGTTGTACCGCAGCAAGGATTTTAGTGACAATTTAGGAAAGCAGACAGACGTGTCTGCATTTTTGAAAGGAGGAAAAGTGGAATATTTCACAAGCAATAATGCATTCCTTAGCCCTCCTTTTTATGTCTTCACTCCTCTGAATCTTCTTTGGACACTTCTGAAATAAGGCTTAAGGAGATAGACGTTCAGTGTGCAGTTATAAAAACGGCTTTATATGTAGGAGGTACTGTGGTATTAGTTTGAAGGATTTTACCATTCCTGTTCCTACCAGCTGCACCTCAATGGCTCCCCTCATCTGAAGTCTGTTAAATCGGAGTTGTGAGCTTCTGATATCAATCTTAAAGTAAATTACAGAGAGACTGCAGTTTATCATCATCCCACTTTCAGTCCTGTGTCTTGTGTTTTTTCTTGACCTAGTTTCTCCCTCGTGTTAATTATGTTACGAGGTGTTCCTCGTTTAGTCTCTCGTTAGTTCTGTATATAAAGCATGTTCTGCCCCTTGTTTCCTGTCTGGTATTGTTTGTCTATCCTCTGAGCTATGTGTGCGTTCCTATGGATTAATAAAGATTGTGTTCCAAGAGTTCCCCTGCGTCTCCTCGCTCCTTTGCTCCTCGATCCTTCAACGTAGCAGCAGATTGTTACAGAATACCGGACCTACATACAGTAAGCAGCAGCCCTTCTGCCCGTCTTTTTATTTTTTCCCTGTTTTTTGAAAGTCTTTTTCTTTCCATGTTTCTCTCCGCGGCCATGGAAATTGCCACTCGATTCTCCGCCCTAGCCCGCAGAGATCTCCCGTTTGTGGTGTACGCCCGGGAATTCTGCGGGCTAGCCATGATGACGGCGTTGAACGACACCACATTAAATTCTCTGTTCTGGATCTATATATAGTTGTTACAGCTCTAACATTAGTTATTTTTAAATGACTGGGTACAAAAAAAAAAGTTATTTTTTCCACTGAACACAATATATTTTGTTTTTGAGCAATATACAGAATATTAGGAACAGTAGAATTTGTTTATTTTTTTCTTTGATTTGTTTCCTAAAAAGAAAGACTGACATCTTTATTTAACCTAAATCTGTAATTACAGTTATTTAATTTTAGTTATATAATTCATATACATATAATTTATGTAATTTCATATCATTAATTATATAATTTCATATACATAATTTGATTTAATAATAACCCAATTTGAAGCAAAAACAGAAAGTTCCGACTAGCTTTGTTAAATTATACTACAAGCCTGAACAAAGCAAACAGCAGAAGCTCTGAATGAGACGCATATTCACTCTCTGACAACAGAAGGCACTTCTAGAACACCAGATACAGCGTTTCCTTGGTTACTGCTGTAAACAAAGCAGCGTTTAGCTGAAACACTGCTTTAATATGAAGTATACAGAGACGAGATGAAAAGAAAATACCACGTAAACTTTTTTGAAGACAGTCAGTTCCCCTCAGAAACACATTCATATAAACCCC
>NW_015505953.1:502191-504295 GCF_001515645.1 Sinocyclocheilus grahami
AAAGACTGACATCTTTATTTAACCTAAATCTGTAATTACAGTTATTTAATTTTAGTTATATAATTCATATACATATAATTTATGTAATTTCATATCATTAATTATATAATTTCATATACATAATTTGATTTAATAATAACCCAATTTGAAGCAAAAACAGAAAGTTCCGACTAGCTTTGTTAAATTATACTACAAGCCTGAACAAAGCAAACAGCAGAAGCTCTGAATGAGACGCATATTCACTCTCTGACAACAGAAGGCACTTCTAGAACACCAGATACAGCGTTTCCTTGGTTACTGCTGTAAACAAAGCAGCGTTTAGCTGAAACACTGCTTTAATATGAAGTATACAGAGACGAGATGAAAAGAAAATACCACGTAAACTTTTTTGAAGACAGTCAGTTCCCCTCAGAAACACATTCATATAAACCCCCAAATCAATATTGAGGATTTTCTTACAGTAGTTTGTGCATCATGAACAGTGAGTGATGTGCCTGCTACAGTATTTTTCGCTGTGTGTCCGTCTTCAGCGTCTCTGGCCTTGTCACGAATCCGATCCATGAATTTCCATCCACTTGCCACCAGAGGTCGCCCTTCCATGATATTGACTCTCGCACCACACAGACTGTTACACATCACCCTGGACTACATTTCCCATGTTCCATTGCACTGATTACACTCACACCTGAAACCAATTACACGCTCACCTGAATGCTATTACACACACTATATAACACCTACCCTGATCCTACTCTAGTCGCCGAGTATTGTTCTGCATTTTTCACTCCCCAAATGAGTGAAAAATCATTTACCTTACCTGCCTTACCGAGCCATTCCGTGTTTTCTGTTTTAGTCTCGTGTATTGTTTTGTGTTTATCCCTGTTTGGCGGATAGCTACCTTGCCAAGCCTGTTTAAGTTTTCATAGTTTTCTTAGTCTAGTCTTGCCTTGTTTGTTTTCCTGGTCTCTGATTCACGCCACGCATCTTGGATTAACCACTTTGCTTGCTGTTTCTGACTCTGTTTGCCCCTGCCTGGACCTTTGCCTTCTACCTGGATTTATCTCTTGCCTTGCCTTCGATATACCCTTTTTGCCATTGTCTGACCCATGCCTGTTAAAACCACATCTCTTAATAAAAGCTTGCATATGGATCCGCATGTCTCTCGTCTCATAACAGGCCTGTGTTAACGGGCGTTTACAGACTTCATATTTTCAACATAAATTACATTTTAGAAAATTATTGCATTGCAACGCAGTTTGTGCAAGGCCACCAGAGACGAGTTGCAATAAGACAAGAAACCACAGGTTGCCAATCGCGTATGTTTCAGGGCAAGCTCCTTCAGGGAATCAAGGAGTTAAAATTAATACCTTTTAAGACCTTTTTTAAGACTTTCCATACATTTTAAGACCTCATCGCCACTCCAAGTTGTAACCGGTTACATCTGCGACACTTTAACTTACATTTACTATATACTGTTTGTAAGATAGCACAACTAAACAGTCTTACTTTGTGATAACTCCTTATCAATGCAGCATAGTTCAGAAGGGGGGAACGAAGCACAAGAGAAATAACCAATAGTGACTAACCAATGCAACCCAAGAAACAAGAATTAGACCAATAAACAAAACAACTGACAAAACTAATTGAGGAGGGAAAATAAAGTTCTCCGAGCTAGGCAATGAGTTCACGCAGTATATTCAAAAGATGTATTTGTAACATCAACTCTTATAACTGTCTGCAAACCATAGCTGTTTTGTCATGGAACACTTCTCATGACAAACATCTGACTGATCAGACGGTTTACCTGTGATTACGGAGTGCTTGATTTGATGCAGACTTGACAGAGTGTCAGTACTGCACCTGATCAAGTCTGAATGATCATGGAAGGTAAAATAATGATCACAACTATCACATCATTTTAATTGTGCATCCCAAGCCCATGCTAGTAATATACATACATATTTTACAGTCACTGTTATGCACATTTATCATAAACACAGCTCAAATGCTTCCTACTAGTGTGGCCCAAAACATTTAGCACAGTTTTATTACAGGTAGAATGCAAAATGTTTCAGTACAAGCATTTCAACCAAATGTAATTTAT
>NW_015505953.1:504618-526299 GCF_001515645.1 Sinocyclocheilus grahami
ATCCACTTGCCACCAGAGGTCGCCCTTCCATGATATTGACTCTCGCACCACACAGACTGTTACACATCACCCTGGACTACATTTCCCATGTTCCATTGCACTGATTACACTCACACCTGAAACCAATTACACGCTCACCTGAATGCTATTACACACACTATATAACACCTACCCTGATCCTACTCTAGTCGCCGAGTATTGTTCTGCATTTTTCACTCCCCAAATGAGTGAAAAATCATTTACCTTACCTGCCTTACCGAGCCATTCCGTGTTTTCTGTTTTAGTCTCGTGTATTGTTTTGTGTTTATCCCTGTTTGGCGGATAGCTACCTTGCCAAGCCTGTTTAAGTTTTCATAGTTTTCTTAGTCTAGTCTTGCCTTGTTTGTTTTCCTGGTCTCTGATTCACGCCACGCATCTTGGATTAACCACTTTGCTTGCTGTTTCTGACTCTGTTTGCCCCTGCCTGGACCTTTGCCTTCTACCTGGATTTATCTCTTGCCTTGCCTTTGATATACCCTTTTTGCCATTGTCTGACCCATGCCTGTTAAAACCACATCTCTTAATAAAAGCTTGCATATGGATCCGCATGTCTCTCGTCTCATAACAGGCCTGTGTTAACGGGCGTTTACAGACTTCATAATAAATTACTAAATTACATTTTAGAAAATTATTGCATTGCAACGCAGTTTGTGCAAGGCCACCAGAGACGAGTTGCAATAAACCACAGGTTTTAAGACTCTTTCTATACATTTTAAGACCTCATCGCTAGTTTTAACTGGTTACATCGGCGACACTTTAACTTACATTTACTATATACTGTTTGTAAGATAGCACAACTAAACAGTCTTACTTTGTGATAACTCCTTATCAATGCAGCATAGTTCAGAAGGGGGGAACGAAGCACAAGAGAAATAACCAATAGTGACTAACCAATGCAACCCAAGAAACAAGAATTAGACCAATAAACAAAACAACTGACAAAACTAATTGAGGAGGGAAAATAAAGTTCTCCGAGCTAGGCAATGAGTTCACGCAGTATATTCAAAAGATGTATTTGTAACATCAACTCTTATAACTGTCTGCAAACCATAGCTGTTTTGTCATGGAACACTTCTCATGACAAACATCTGACTGATCAGACGGTTTACCTGTGATTACGGAGTGCTTGATTTGATGCAGACTTGACAGAGTGTCAGTACTGCACCTGATCAAGTCTGAATGATCATGGAAGGTAAAATAATGATCACAACTATCACATCATTTTAATTGTGCATCCCAAGCCCATGCTAGTAATATACATACATATTTTACAGTCACTGTTATGCACATTTATCATAAACACAGCTCAAATGCTTCCTACTAGTGTGGCCCAAAACATTTAGCACAGTTTTATTACAGGTAGAATGCAAAATGTTTCAGTACAAGCATTTCAACCAAATGTAATTTATGCAATATTTCAAAAAATATTTCTTAAAAAGTAAGGAGAGATAACTGACAAAGATGTTGGAGGATTTGCTCCTCAACAGATCCCGAGCTCACTGACAAATATATTTTATCGCAATATGTACTCCCTTTACACAGTGTGCGGAAGTTTATCAACTTTTAATTCTTTTTAAGACCCCGCGGACACCCTGTCCTTAAGTTCGGCCACCACAGGTCGAGAATAAGGAAAGATGACTGACAAGACCATGCTGGAGTATTTGCTGCTCAACAGATTCTGAGCTCATTGACAAATATCTGATCTTGTAAGATGTGCTTGCTCTCTTTACACAGAGTGCGTGTGATCGCGAAATCGAAAGTGAAAGTAAAGAGCATGCTCATTCAAAAATATTTAAATACACCGCATCCTGAGAGTGACTCCCTGATGCGCCAACATTATACACAATATTAGAATGTTTAAAGGAGTGGACATGAAAATAGCGCAAGCGAAACACACCATTGGAGCAGGCGGCAATGGTCAGAGATTCAGTGGGAGTGGGATTAAGAAAACGTCCGAATCCCGGACATTTTGGGCAATTAAGAAATCCCGGCCGGATGCATTTTTGTAGGTCCAAAAAGAGGACATTTCCTGGGAAAAGAGGACGTATGGTCACCCTAATTTATTGCTAATCGATGTATTCTTTTTAAAGTAGCATATAGAACATATTTTCTGCATCATTCTGTGACAATAAGCCTCATCAGATCACAAAAGAAAGCATTTGACTGGTGTTGTGGAGTAAAAATGTTATAATTTTCTCTTTTGTTGGACAACAGGTTTAAAAATGTGAATACAAGGGAGGTTTAGCTTTAGGCATTTTAATTTAAGCATGTTTAGCTTAGTTAATGGAAGGCTACCTGCTGCCATCAGAGCAAGTGTAATTACTGCATTCACGCGCTCCTTGGATGCTCTCATTTCCCGAGTTGTGCTTTTAAAATCAGAATGTGAAAACAACATGGACACTCTCGTTACTACAAAGATGTGTTGGATTTGTATTATTAAAGCTTTCCGACTTGAGTTTACGTGCCTTTTCTCAGTCGGGAAATAATTTTTCACGTGCGGTGCTAGTGATGATGCTTCTTACGTCCATTTCGGAGAACCCGAGGACAAATATTTCAATCGATCGCTCAGGCATGGCACCGAAATCTGCGTTCGGATTCGGTTCTAGTACATACCGGTTACATAGGTACCCAACATAGGTTTCGGTACCCAACCCTAGTCGTCAAGCCCGCTGGCCGTTCCTAAGTGAAGTCCGCCAGCCATTTCGTTGTCAAGCCTGCCGGCCATTCCCAAGTCAAGCCCGCCAGCCAATTCTCTCCCAAGCCCTCAGCTGACAGCAGCCCGCTCCTTAACCCAGAGAAACCAGAGGAGAAATATAAGGAGAAAAAGACTGTTAACTCCAGCCCCTGAGTCCGCTCCATTGTCGGCTCCAGCCCCTGAGTCAGCTCCAGTGTCGCCTCCAGTTCCCATGTCCAGCCTAAGGAGGGCTCCAGTCACCAAATCAAGCCCAGAGAGGGCTCCTGTTCCTACGTTAAGCCCAGGGAGGGCCGCTGCTCCTACGTCAGGGCCTTAGAAGCCAATAGTTTCCCCAATGATTTTTTTGAGAATGGGGGGGGGTTATAGGGATCCGGCCATAGAGGCCGGGCCGAGTGCCATGGCCCCCTGAGTTCCCTGCTCCACCATGGCTTCCTAGTCTGCCTGCTCCACCATGGCTTCCTAGTCTGCCTGCTCCGCCATGGCTCCTTGAACTGCCTGATCCGCCATGGTGCCCTGAACTGCCTGATCTGCCATGGGTCCCGGAACAGGTACCGTGTAAGCCTGTCCTGAGGGGTCTCCAGAGTGGCCACCCCCCCTCCCCATTGGATGTTGTGTGGTGCGTGGATGCGCCTTCGGGGAGGGGGGAGTAATGTCAGTCCTGTGTCTTGTGTTTTTTTCCCATGTTCTCCCCACGACCTAGTTTCTCCCTCGTGTTAATTATGTTTATAGGTTTCAGGTGTTCCTCGTTTAGTCCCTCGTTAGTTCTGTATATAAAGTGTCTGCCCCTTGTTTCCTGTCCGGAATTGTTTGTCTATCCCCTGACCTACGTGTGCGTTCCTATGGATTAATACAAATTGTGTTCCAAGAGTTCCCCTGCGTCTCCTCGCTCCTTCACAGTAGCAGCAGATTGTGACACCCACACGCCATATTAACTCTCAGCTTTCTCCAAGAAAGTCTTTAAAGGAACAGTCATCCAACAATGAAAATTTTCTTTATTTACTCACTCATGTCATGGGACATGAAAAATGACAGCGAAATTATGAAGTATGTATTTAGGGCCTTTATGGGGCCCTACGCAAAATTTTATTTGGAGGCCCCTCTGTGCTGCCAATACAACTGTTTATTGTCAATGCCTGATTATTCACACATTTTAAATCTAGCACATCCATTATCAATTTGATTTGTTGTAGTTGTGTTGCTTGCATTATATCATTGTCGGCCTGGCATGTTTTTACCGTTCTACGAATTTAAATTGTAACAGTAGCAAACCCACAAGAGTGGTCAGGTGTTAATTTGCACTTTAACATTCAAAGTACAGTACTAAGTGGCATACTTAATGTGGTGTTCTGAAAAGTACCTAAACAAACCAGCAGACAATGCATTTATGGAACAGGGAAAAAAAAAGCATCATAAACCTAAGTTGATCATAGCTCCATTGGTGACAAAGGTTCTACGATCAAACTTAGGTTTATGATGCTTTTGGGAAACGCAGCACAGAATGTTATTTTAACAACATAAATTATTAGACACAGCAGCAAGCCATTTGTAAATCAAAAACATCAACTCTTAAAGGATTAGTTCACTTCCAGAATAAAAATTTCCTGACAATTTACTCACCCCCATGTCATCCAAGATGCTCATGTCTTTCTTTCTTCAGTGGAAGACATTAAGGTTTTTGAGGAAAACATTCCAGTATTTTCTCCATATAGTGGACTTCAATGGGACCCAATGGTTTGAAGGTCCAAATTGCAGTTTCAAAGAGGTCTAAACGATCCCAGCCGAGGAATAGGAGTCTTCCTGATTTCCTGTGTTTTTCCGTTCCTTGTTGCCTTGGCTTAGTGTTTTTTGACCCTGGATGTGGCCAAAGGACTTCCACTTCTATGCCTTTCTGTGACTCTTCCAGTCTCTCTGTGTCTCTGTTGCAACCTGCTGATGACACTCTGTGACAGTCTAAGCTCAGAGGCAACTTCCCTCTGAGAACATCCCGTTTGAAGCCTCGCAATGGCCAGGAACTCTTGATTAATTGTTAGGTGTTGTCTTGGTCTCATGATGTCAAAATGTGAACAGCATGATGAAGAGGACAGTTTAAATACAAATTGTCAGTGAACCAGAACATTTAGTGGTCGATTCATGGATCAGACATGTGATTTTTGCCGTTAATCACCTTGTTAGAGAACAACATGTTATGCAATAAGTACTGAAACATTAAACTGTTGGACATGTGCATTCAAAAGTTTAGAGAAGGTCAAATTAAGTTCACCTGTAAAGGTTATAGTGCATTTTAGGTGCATTCTGAAATTTCACCCGAAAGTCGAATATCCTTAACTTTTTGTCATATATATTTATATATATACACACACAAAAACAACAACAACAACAGTCTCCTTGAATCTGAGGACCAGAGGTCTTTCCACACTTGAGATATACACCCAATATCACATGGGAACCATTTCACCGTTTGTATCACTCCGCTTGCAGTATTTTTCACAGCGAGTGTCATGGTGGACGCCCAAATCCTCTAAAATTTTAGAAATAATACTGTTTTTGTGTAATGGAATGTAGTATTTTAGGAGGTTTCTTTAGGCAAGAATGTAATTGTTTAGACCAGAGATCGCGGAACAAAAGAAGGTGGGGCCCTAATTTTAACCTATACACATGTATATGCTATATACACGCATGATATATATAGCATAAATGGCGCCGACGCTGATGGCTGCCTCCGTGGCGTGCTCTGCAGTTGTTTTTATGTTTTTGTCAGTTTGTCCTGTCTTTAGTTATATCCCTGCAATCAGTTTCACCAGAGACGAATTGCTGGACATTCGGAAGTACACACCACCCGATATTTCACCGGTTTTCGATTATTCGGATGTTTTGCTGGACATTGTAGTCGGGGGAACTGTGGCGCTGATCAAACGCTTCAGGACGCGCAGATGGGGGAAGCGAGCCGGCGCGCTCGTCAAGCTCAGACAGCGCGGATTCAGAACGCCGTTGCCTAGCATCCATCTGGCGAACCTCCGCTCTTTACCCAACAAAACAGACGAACTCATTCTGCTCTCCCGGACAAATAAGGATTTTTCTAACTCTGCTGCTCTGTGTTTCACGGAAACCTGGCTGAAAGACGCGTTGAGTCTCCCGGGCTTTCAGCTGTTCAGAGCAGACCACGACGCAGAATCAACAGGGAAATCAAGCGGTGGCGGGACATGCTTTTACATCAGTGAGAGGTGGTGTACAGATGTAACTGACATACAATTGTCGATTTGTATATTTTTATTCCTTAGTTACTTGTTCTATTTTTCTATTTTTTATTATCTGTGTTTTTGTTCTGTCACTGTCATTCTGTTACACTGTGGAGCTTCTGTCATGAAAACAAATTCCTCGTATGTGTAAACATACCTGGCAATAAAAAACTCATTCTGATATACACATATCACATAACTGATCACAGCAAAACTACCACAACAAAAGCAACACTTGTAAAAAAAAATATGTATATATATATATATAAGACTCACTTTCTTAGCGCTCCTCAAACTTCTAAAAGAAAATAGCCTGCATCGCTCGTTATGCTGGATGAATTCTTCAGCAGCTGCAATCATGTCTACTTTTGCCAGGACCTCTGTGTGTGCGTGGCAGCACATCAAGTCATTAAGCCTTCTCTGTGTCATAGTCTATCGCAGATACGTTTTAATACGTCTTAGTGTTGAGAATGATCTTTCAGCTGATGCTGTTGTGACGGGAATTGTGAAAAACAGTTTCAGTAGTTTGTGCACTTCTGATAGTAATGTTTTTGAAACAGGGACAGCATTCATAGCCTCACTGATGAATCTTCCTGATATTCTAGATTTTTCTTGAATGCCGGACGCCTTGATGATGTCTTGCAACATGCACAACTGTGCACATAAATTCTCAAAGTCAAAATCCGCTGAGTACAAAGACATTATAGAAGGCTGGAGAGTGGACACATCTTCCCCAGAGGCAGCTGTGAAAAGGAGTTTTTCCAAGTCCACCACTACCTTAAAGTCTTTCTGATCAAAACAACGACCGCAATTCATTTAGTCCAAGACCTCAAAATACTGTTGTCGGTAATATTCTGAAGGACTTTGAAATCCATGCTCATTGTTGCTTCCTCCAAGATTTTAGGGCAGTTTCTGTTGCCTTGGCAACCAGAGCATCTGTCAGATCCTTAGAGGCCTCTGTCACTGAAGTAAAAAATGCTTGAAATGCATCATGAGACCTTTGCCGTTGAATAAAACTTTGTGTGATAGCAACTGCATTTTGAGCATCTTGTAGTGTAATTTCAGTTGTTTGTAATGTCTTGGATAACTGTTCGGTTGGAGAGAAAATCATGTAAGCAAGATGCAGACCGAAATACATAGCAAATCTTTCTAGATGGACCAAAATGCCCGCAGCTTTCCTGCCACATTCATCATGGGATTCTTCTGTGATTTCTGTCATTAGGTTAACCAGAACAGATTAGTTGTCGATGATTGATTTCACTGCAGCTGTGCGTACAGTCCATCCCGTTGGACAGAGGGTTCTCAGGTTCTGAGTGTTGGGTTTCATTTCATTTTTTAATGCTTCAAATGCATGGCTTCGTTTTGGAGACTGTTTGATCAATTGAATCACTTCTTGCACAATATCCAATGCATCTCGTATCAGCTTGCATTTTTTTCCCGGTGTCTTGAATGCATAAGTTTAAGCAATGTGCTAAACAATGCATATGTACAGCCACAGGATTACGTGCCGCAACACCTCTCAAGTGGCCGGACATGTTCGCTGCGCCATCGTATGCCTGTTCTCTGCACAAATCAGACGATATATTGCAACGGATCAAAATGTCATTAATTACACTGAAAATTGAGTGAGTGTCTGTTTTTGGCAAATCAAAAAGTCTTATGAAATACACACAAATTTTGTATAAGTCGTCCACCCAATGAAACAAAGTCACAAGTTGTTCTTTGTTGGAAATGGCTTTCGTTTCATCCGAGAGAATTGCATAAAAGCCATCACGAATGGGAGACAAAACCTTTCGTAGTACATCAAGTGAAATTATATTCATCATCAGAAAAGTTTTCCCCATGTTTCACATAAGGTCAGCCAGGGAACATCTTTGAACCACTGTGGTTGAACTGATCTCTTTTTTTGTGAGGAGCCGGTTCCTTGTAACTTTGTAGTCTGACTTAGTATAGCAGGATTTATAGGTTGATTCGATTTTGTAAGATCCCTGCAGCACTCAGGGAACAGTGGATTTCAACCATGCTGGATGCAGGAACAGGAGAGATAGTAGGAGACAACTGAAGGAGATCAACCGGGTTAGACGTCGCATCCAGGGGTGTATTCCAGAAAGGAGGTTCAACAAACTCTGAGTTAAAACTTGAACTCTGAGTTGACTTAGCCTGAGATTGGAAACTCTTCAGTTTTTGGTTTCAGAACAGCTTAACAAAGTTAGTTCAATCCACTCTGAGTAGGTTGACTCTTAGTTTAACACGTGCACCACGACTATGAAAAGCCATGTTCAATGGAGCTCCGAAATTACAATTTACCATGGCAACAGCTCCCGCCAAAAAGACTTCCGCATACTACGGAATACGTAACTTTAATTCTTAATTAATGTTTTCAGTTTTCAGAGGTGAAAACTGGCAGAAAGGTAATTTATTGAACTAATATTAATTTTCATAGTATCCCACGGGCAAAAAAATAAAAAAAAGGGAAAAAATGTGGCAGCAGAAAAAAATTAAACATAAAAACATAATTCAATCAGGTAAAGCTTCAAGCGTGAAATGGGTGTAGGCTAATGTTACATGACTTTACAACTATTTGACATTCAATAAATATCATTCAGTGTATATCTTTTTCAATGTGCAGCAGCTTTTCCCACATACGCTAATGCTTTTTCACATAATTAAATGTTCTTTAATTCAACATTTCTTAATTAGGGTAATGAAAAACATTTGACTTCTATTCAGAAACCAACAGCAAGAAGGCAGAGACTCGTAAAATGGGAGGAGAACCTGCACCAGCATGACAGATGAAGAGGAGATTGCCACAATACTGATATTAAAATTCAACAGGGAAAATAATAATTTGTTGTTTTTGTATTTGTAGAACATAAAGATGACCAAATAAATTGTGAATAATTTGTGTTTATTTAACAGCTGTGGTGGTGGTTACAGCATATATCTTGCACTACCCTTCCATCTGGCATCCTTCCATTCCATACAGTAATCAGCTTCATTTTTGGAAGGTGCGATAATGAGAATATGTGTGTAATCAATGCATCCAACCACACTGGAAATCCTAAAGGAAATTCTAATTATTAGGTTACTTAGAGGTCGCAACAAGATGTTATCAAGTGAATTAATAAAATAAAATTAAATTAAATCCTCTCCTGATGTAAATGTTACTCCCCGCGAATGAATGCAGCCTCCTCATCTACAAAATCACTTATAAACAGACATGCCATTTTTGTCACATTTACCGTGTCTGCATGATGAAAATTAAAGTGGTCTGGTGAGAAAAATAATCTTGTTTCCATTTTCATTAAGATTATTTTTCTTACCCCACTGGCAATTAATTTTACTTGTTTACCCGAGGAAACAAGACTAAATATCATATATATTTTTTCTTTCTATAGAAAATGCATCATGATTTAAGAATTTTTTTAAGGCAAAAAAAGCAATAAAAGCAATTTTTGCAGCATGAATGAATGAATGAGGTATTTAAACATTGCTTACGCTTTAAAAAAGGGGGCGGAGACCGAAAGAAACTCGGGGTTTACCGAAGAAAACCTGCTCCAGACCAGGTTAGGTTCACAGAGTAAGTTACTATGGTAACTTACCGAGAGGTTTAGTTTTGTCTTTTACTCAAACCGAAAACCCTGAGTTTCCCTTTTCTGGGGTTAACAAACTCTGAGTTTCCAACAAAACCCGCTTTCTGGAATACACCCAAGGTGAACTGCATCATCAGAAGGCAGAGCAGAGTCATCATTTGTAGGACTATTGTTAGCCCTGATCTGCTTGCTTATAAAGTAATCTGAAATTGGTCGATGTCTCTTCATATTTAAGCGCAATTGTCATTTTATACCACGGGCAAAAACTGAAATAGCGCAATAATGGCTTACTCACTCTAGACAAAACATAAACGCTAATTGGTGGTTTTTAAATGAGCATGGGCTGAATGAACCAAAGACGTTTTACTTAATATTTTTTTATATTTGTTAACACACTTATTAATATAAAAAAATACTGCTAATAAGAGTATATGTTCGATGCAAGATATATTATATGCTTCATTTGTGATATGGGTTTTGTATGGGACATGTGAATCTTTTAGTTATTCCACAAGTTTTGTCGCGTATCTTCCTAGCTTGTATTCATCACTCGTAGTCCATAGTTTCCTTTTTTGTGGCTTATTCTTCCAATTCAATAAAGAATCACATTTCTCAAATACAGCATAATCCTCTTGTTCAGCGATATCTTCTCAACAACTTATTTGTAGAGATACTCTACTTGTAAGCCAAATTTATGCTATATCATATACAATTATGAAACTGTCAAAAGCTTGTGTTCTCCCACCGTTCGTCTGAACTTGTGCATGTGCTTCAATATCTTTTTGCGTGAACTACAAAAAACGATGTCACTGAACATGCGCATTAAGAACAAATATAAACCAAATAAATATATTTGACAGTAAATGACTTAACAAGAACAATTATTGTACCAACTTTACATAATAAATGTGTGAAAATATAAATTCTGAAATATGAAATATGGCTCTTACATACCGGCCCCTAATTGACAGGCAGGCAGACTGACAATTACCTTTTTAACAAAAACAATAGAGCCATGCTGAAATAATATCTACATTATGCTTCACTTTAAAGACAATGAGTGTTTATTATCTATTTTCTGAAATGCCCATATTCTTTGTATGGTAGAGAAACACTCCTTAATATTTGAGTAGTTAACAGTCCATTTCACAGATAATGCACAACTTGTCAATAGGCCTTTCCAAGGTATTGGTCTTAGTTTTAACCAACACATGTCTTACCAGTCCTTTTTTATCTGGAAACACTTTTGTGATTCTTCCAAAGACCCAAGAATTTCTTGGGGACGAGTCGTCTATTATCTATTATTTTCTTTACTTGAGTCCATTTTTGACGCTCCTGGAGCAAAGGTAAATATTCACGCACCCACCGCTTCCAGAATAGGTCAGCAAGATACTGAATTTGTTTCCACTTGCGACGTGCATATATGTCTCTTTTTTTTAAAGTCCAGGAGGTAAGGCTGGTTGCCTTTTCATTAATAACAGGTGGTTAGGTGTCAAGGGTTCCAGATCTTTGGGATCATCTGTTGTAACAGTAAGTGGTCTGTCGTTTATTATTGCTTCCACTTCGCACAGAAATGTATGCAAGCTCTCATCAGTAAGTGTTTGTTCTTTCAGCACAGATCTCAGGATTTTTCTAACAGACATTATCTGTCTTTCCCACACTCCACCAAAATGAGAACCAGAGGATGGGTTGAACATCCACTGTATTCCTTTTTGCAAGAGAGTGCTTTCAATTTTTGATTGGTTCCACTGTTGAATGGCTTTGCGCAGTTCAAACTCAGCACCTACGAAATTAGTACCGTTGTCACTTCTCATGATTGACACCTGACCCCTCCTGCACACAAAGCGTTGGATGGCATTTAAACACGAGTCTGTGTCCAGTGTATGTGCAACTTCAATATGCACAGCTCTTGTTGTCAAGCAGGTAAACAATACCCCATATCTTTTAACATTACTTCTACCTTGTCTGACCTCAAATGGTCCAAAGTAGTCAACCCCGACATTGGTGAAGGGTGGTTGATCTGATATTATTTACATTTACATTTATTTACATTACATTTTCTGCTCTGCAGCCTTTCCTCTGATCTTTCTACATGTCACACATCTGGAGAGAAGCTTCCTAACAATGGAGTTTGCAGAAGGAAGCCAGAATTTTTGTTGCAACTTTGAAAGCATATAGTTCCTTCCGCAATGTCCAATTCTCTCATGAATGTATCTTAAGATTAAAGTTGTGACATGTGAGTCTTTGGGTATAATGATGGGATGCTTTACATGCTCAGACATTGCAGATCTTCCAAGACGACCTCCAACTCTTAGCAATCAATCCTGAAGTGTTGGATCCATTTTAGAAAGGCAACTGTTCTTCTTCACAGATGGATTACCTTTTTGCAACATGGATATTTCTTCTTTGAATCTTTGACTTTGAGTAAACTTGATGATCTCATTTTCAGCCCTTGTTACTTCTACCTTGTCTGACCTCAAATGGTCCAAAGTAGTCAACCCCGACATTGGTGAAGGGTGGTTGATCTGGTATTATTCTGTCGAGTGGCAGCTCTGACATTTTCTGCTCTGCAGCCTTTGCTCTGATCTTTCTACATGTCACACATCTGGAGAGAAGCTTCCTAACAAATGGAGTTTGCAGAAGGAAGCCAGAATTTTTGTCGCAACTTTGAAAGCATATAGTTCCTTCCGCAATGTCCAATTCTCTCATGAATGTCTCTTAAGATTAAAGTTGTGACATGTGAGTCTTTGGGTATAATGATGGGATGCTTTACATGCTCAGACATTGCAGATCTTCCAAGACGACCTCCAACTCTTAGCAATCAATCCTGAAGTGTTGGATCCATTTTAGAAAGGCAACTGTTCTTCTTCACAGATGGATTACCTTTTTGCAACATGGATATTTCTTCTTTGAATCTTTGACTTTGAGTAAACTTGATGATCTCATTTTCAGCCCTTGTTAAGTCCTGCCTTGTTAGAGCCTTGCAGTTTTCCGCTGTGGAATTTGTTTTACAACTCCAAAACTTCTCTGTTTTTGACTGTTATTTGATTGCTGCGCTGCATAAGCATGTCTTTGAAACGAAGGATCCATGCCACGGCTCTCTTTAATTTGTACCAATCAGAGTAGTAATTGATCAATTTGTTCACAGCATCTGTGCAATCCACTGCACACACAAGATTTACTGAGGCTGAGTGTTTAACCTCACTGTCATCCACATTTGTTGATAGGTCATGATTTGTCTCAGGCCACTTGCTTTCTGGTTCTTTGAGAAAAGAAGGACCATTGATCCAGCTCACATTTTTCATGAACCTTTCACAAGTAAGTCCCCTGGATGCACAATCAGCAGGGTTCATTGAGGTATTGACGTACCTCCACTGTTGTGGTCTAGTTGATTCTCGTATAATGGCAATTCTGTTGGCAACAAACGTTTTGAAACGAAGACCTTCATTGTCAATATATCTCAAAACAGTGGTGCTGTCAGTCCAGAATACAGATTCATGCAATTCTAGTTCCAGTTCATCTTTCAGCATCTTGTCTGTTCTAACAGCAACAACTGCAGCAGTCAACTCCATACGTGGAATGGTGATCTGCTTCAATGGCGCCACACAAGACTTTCCCATCATGAAGGCACAATGTGAGAATCCATCAGCATTTAACAGTCTGTGAAACAACTCCATATCCCACCTCACTAGCGAAGTGATGTAGTTGCGCGGAAGTGGACACTCCAAAGTTGCTCTCTCTGCAGGAAGTGCATCTTTGCTCAAATCCAAGTCTCTGACATCTGCAATTCTTTCACTTTCAGGAATAGAGGCCAACAATGCACGACTGTTGCTTGCCCATTTTGTAAGACGAAATCCTCCACTCGCACAAAGTTTTGTGAGATCATTGTGCAAGGCAACTGCTTGAGCAGAGCTTGAAACAGACTTTAAACAGTCGTCTACATAAAAGTTCTTGAGAACTGTATTGACTGCTTCAACTGATGACTTGCTCCGATTGTCTTCTGCTGTTTTCCTAAGGGCAAAGTTAGCTACACTTGGAGATGACTTCGCTCCAAAGATATGGACAACCATCTTGTACTCATCCAAGTTCTGATAGGAAGCGGAGCATGTCACTGTCTTTTTCAGGAACTCTCACCTGGTAGTACGTAGCTTCAATATCTGCAATCATGGCAACTGACTCTTGTCTGAAGCGAGTGAGCACTCCATTGAGTGAATTTGTCATGTTTGGACCCTGTAGGAGCTCACTATTTAAAGACATTCCTTGGAAACTGGCAGCACAGTCAAACACCACTCTCAGTTTCTTCTTCTGAGGATGGTATACCCCGTGGTGAGGTATATACCAAACTTGACCATCTTGACGACTTAAGAGTGATGTAGTCACCTTGACTGCGTAACCTTTGCTTAGCATATCAGTCATGAAGTTTGTGTATGCTAAATGAAAGGAGCGATTTTCCTGAAATTTCTTCTTGATATTTAGAGCTCGCTGGACAGCAGCACTTCGATTGTTAGGCATTTGGACAACTGTTTTCTTGATAGGAAGGTCAATGCAATAATGACCATCGGAAAACTGCACTGAATCAGACACAGATTCCAAAAACTGGGGATCCATCTGCGATAATTCAGCTTTGTCATCACAATTTCTTTCAGGAAAATCGTGGTTGTACTGTTGTATCAGCATCTGTTCCACACTCTCAATGGAGATTCTGTTGACTGTAATGTTTGTTTGTGCATCTCCATGCATGCTTTCTTCAACAGGTTCCCTAAGTGGTCCGTTCAAAATCCATCCAAGGGCAGTCTTCACTGCGTACGGCCCATTGTGCTCACTATTCATTACTTTCCAAGGTTCCAAAAGCTTGAACTCCATGTTTCCTATAAGGATTTCCACTCCAGCATCAATGTGATGCAACTTCACTTCGCTGAGTTATGGCCATTTGTCAATGTCATGTTGTTGTGGAATGTTTTCCATTGACACTGGTATGCTCATTTGTGTAAACACTTTTGGAAGTTCAATGAAGTTGTTCTCTTCCAATCCACTCACTTCCAAGTCGGTGAGCACATAACTTTCCACTCGTTTCTTTGAGTTCACGGTGCTTAGCATCATGTCAATCTTTCTACCCTGGACATTCAACCTTCTTGCTAGTGCATCAGTACAAAAGGTGGCAGAGCTGCCTGGGTCCATAAAGGCATACACTTCCACACACTTATCACTCTTTTTGGACTTTATCTTGACAGGTACTATGGCAAGAACACAGTTGTCTCCGGACCCGGTGCAGGCACTTGTCTCATGACTTACTGTGGCAGGTAAAGTGGTAACTTCATTCATTTCAACTTTTAACATTTCCTTCTCAGGAATCTTGTCTTGTGTGGTTAAGTGTAACATGCTAGGGTGTTTCTTTGAGCACAGCTGACATGTGCTTCTTCTGTTACAGTCTTTGCTTAAGTGTCCTTTCACTAAGCATCCAAAGCAAAATCCACTCTTTCTTAAAAAGTCAAGTTTGTCTTTATATGGCTTAGCACCGAACTGGTAACATTGCTCCAAGGTATGGCCTTTCACACAGAATGCACAAGGTTTTGTGAAGGCACTGATGACTGATGTACTGTTGGTTTTCATCATAGTCAAATCTTTTTGAGTTTCACCAACCTGATTGACGTCAGTTACGAAACTGCTGCTTCTTTTTCCTTCTCTTTTCAGCTTGGTTCCTTGAAGAGACTTGTTGGTGTGTTTTTTATCACCTGACAAAGCATCCAGATCTCCAAAAAGTGGGTTTGATATTACCTTTGCTTGGCGATCAACAAACTCCACCAACTGAATGAACTTGGCTCTTCTTCTGTTGTGCTCCTCATACTCGTAAGCATGGGCTCTCCATCTTTCGCGCAACTTGTAGGGCAGCTTTGAGATAATAATCCTCATGTTGCTAGGATTATCCAACTCATCCATATATTCAATGTCCTCCATTACATTGCGGCAAGTGACTAGGAACAATGAAAAGGCACTTAAAGACTTTCCATCCTCTGACTTTATTTCAGGCCATGTGAATATCTTTTGCATTAAGGCTGTTGCAATTTTCAGTTCATTTCCAAACTTCTCGTGCAAGAGTCTCATTGCTTCTGCATAACCATGATCATCTGGCATACGCCGACAACTTTTTACAAGGTCTCTAGGCTCACCTCTAGTATACTGCTCCAGGAAATACAACTTGTCAGCACTACTGTCAGCTCTGGAGTCAACAGCATGTTTAAACGCTTTCATAAAAGACCTCAACTAAGTGGGTCTCCATGAAACAAAGGAACATCACGTTGAGGTAAACAAGACATCTGATGATACTTCACGAGCATTGCTGTGATATCTGTCTGACGTTGCATAACTCTTTGAAGTTCTGATGTATCATTATTACGGCCAGATACTTTATTGACTGGTGCTGACCATTCCTTAGCAATGTTTGTTTTCTTAGGTCTGACACTTACAGGTATACTTGAGTGAATTACTTCAGGATGCAATGACCTTTTGCCGTGATTTGATGATGCACTGTATTCATCATATTCATAATGCTCCTGTTTTGGAATGCATAGATCAACTGATTGGATAGCCCCATTTTGACTTGCATACTGTTGTTGTTCTTCACAGTCTTGATACACTTTAATTTTGGCATTAGACATTGCAAGAGCCGTTTGTATTTCCAACTTTTCCATTTCAGCCTTTAACTTTGCTTCTTTCATTTCCAATGCCTGCCTTTCCTTAAAAGTGGCTTCTTTAGCCAACAAAGCTGCTCTATTAGCTTCTTCCTTAAGACGAACTGAGGATACTGTGGATATTGAGGATTTTTTGGAAACAGACGTTGCTCCACTTCCTGACTTATTAGAAGTGATCGTCTTGGACGACACCACTGACACACTGTCCATTGGTGAGACTTCATTGTCACAAATTTGAGACATCTTAATGCACTTCTTGGTTTCCTCAATCCACAACTCCACTTTTTCCATGAATTTTTTGCAGCATATTAATTTAGGCTGAAACCAGAAATCCTGATCGGCATCATGCTCTTCATCTATTAATTACAGCAACACTGATGCATTACTTTCAACAAATTCTTCAAACAGCCGTTTGTAGATTTTAAACTGCTTGTTTTCAACGTCATTCAAGTTGCAAACATTCTCCATAAGCAGTTTAATCTCGTTTGATTTTGCAGTCAATTGCCTCAACTTGCCTTTTCTGCCGTTTATCTTGTTGTGGAGCTTCTCTTCCAAACCCTTGTCATTTAGCGCCCACTTGCGTTCAGACCTCGTAATAGTATCATCTTCGTCGTTTTTGTTGTCCGCCATTTATGAAACTTCAAAGTGTGCAAATTCACTTACGATCGAAGTTGCTCATCAACCCTTCTTGCAAGTAGTAAGATGATCGATCTCCCTTCATTCATAACTCCATTAAACACAATACTGCGCGACGTTGTTTGTCCACAACAAACCAGCCCTTCTGACTTCGCATGCATGGTATTCCTCTAACGTACTGTTAAGTGCGCACTTGCAATAACTCCTCTTAGTTTAAACAACGGAGAAAGCTTTTGACTTACATGTACGGGACATGTGAATATCTTTGTTATTCCACAAGTTTTGACGCGTATCTTCCTAGCTTGTATTCATCACCCGAAGTCCATAGTTTCCTTTTTAGTGGTTTATTCTTCCAATTCAATAAAGAATCACATTTCTCAAATACAGCATAATCCTCTTGTTCAGCGATATCTTCTCAACAACTTATTTTTAGAGATACTGTACTTGTAAGCCAAATTTATGCTATATCATATACAATTATGAAACGGTCAAAAGCTTGTGTTCTCCCACCGTTGCGTCAATATCTTTTTGCGTGAACTACAAAAAACGACGTCACTGAACATGCGCATTAAGAACAAATATAAACCAAATAAATATATTTGACAGTAAATGACTTAAGAACAATTATAGAACCAAATTTACATAATAAAAATGTGAAATATGGCTCTTACAGTACGATTCACTTGGAACCTCAACCGAGGTGGTACTAAAAAAAGTACTAGGTACTAGGTACTGTACCCAGTGGAAAACCCCCCAAAAGTGAACCGTACCGAGCCGTACCGTACTATGCAGTGGAAAAGCGCCTTAAGGGAACTGCTTTGGGACTGGGATCCTGCGGGTCTCGACACACAAGATTTAACAAGAAGAATGGAATAAACAAATGAATGAAGTTGAGAAGAAGATTCTTATATAAAAGCAAAACAAGGCAGGTCTGATATTTAGACATTTCTCAGTTGTTACTGGGGAAAAAAATTTAAATTATTTTTTATTTGTAGTTAAAAAGTTATTTGTAGTGCTATACTTTAGCTTGACACTAACACAATTACCTTACACCTAGCAAACACAGTACATTGTGAGGACGTCGCCAGTTGGTCGTCATTTGGTCAGCGTGACATTACTTAATGTTAATGGTCCATTTTTTAGAAAATTGGCTAACATACCAGAAACGTTGTGGGAACATCCTCAAAAGACGTCGCTAGTTAGCTCCGTGGAGAACGTTGTAGCGACGTGGTCAGCTGCTCTCCAAGATAACTTTTCATATTATTGCACTACATGTATTGTCTTTGTTAAGATGTATGCCATAGCCTATTTGGGAAATATACTGAATTCATAAAGCATTTTAAATGATGGCATGAATTATTATATTTGTAGATATATTACCATTGCCCTGTCGACCTCCCAGACACCACTGGACTGTGCTGGAGGGAGGCAATCATCCGGTGTCTGGAGAGCGTCTACACATGATCCAGAACACAGCCAAACCCAGAGCCCAGCCCACTATCACCCCGATGCGCGGAGCCAAAGCTCGAGCCCATCGCTGACAGAGAGCCAAAGCCTGCCACGACTGACGAGCCATTGCCAAATGGAGCTACGGAGCTGAAGATCGCTGTGGAGCCGGCGCTTCGAGTGACGTCAGACCAGGTACGAGAGCCGGTTACAGCGCTCGCCACGAGAGAGAAGGCTGTGGACAGCGAGAGCACAGAGAGAGGCTCCACCCACTGCACCATATCTGAGGGTGAGCTTACCAGGGATCTGGGACTGCCGGATTTTGAAGGGGATTTAATGCATACATATGCCGACCTGTCCGCTCTCCTCCCGCCTTCATCTGAACTTCCTGTCAGCCCCGTCGTTCCCCTGTCTGCCGCGCTTCCGGTGCTGGGAGTCGAGATTTGGTGTGTGTGGGCAGCACACACCAGCCTTGCTAAGAAAGGGGATTTAATGCATTCATATGCCGACCTGTCCGCTCTCCTCCCGCCTTCATCTGAACTTCCTGTCAGCCCCGTCGTTCCCCTGTCTGCCGCGCTTCCGGTGCTGGGAGTCGAGATTTGGTGTGTGTGGGCAGCACACACCAGCCCTGAGTGCCCGGAGGCTCACAAATGTCCACCCTCCTGCGCCTCCTGTCAAGCCCCTTTGCTCACCCTCAGCCCACCATCTGTGCGGTGGGATCACTGCAGGTCTGCCAGTCTCCATCGGCGTCATGGCTGGAGGATCACTTGTCACTGCCTCCAGCCTCTGGGTCCCAAACTCCGCCTCGGCCCATCGACCCAGTGGCTCCACCATGGCTCCTAGCTCCCTCCCTTCCTCTCCACCATGTCCTGTCGGTCCACCGGCTCCCTCGTCCCTCCAGTTCCGCCTTGGTCTGTCGTCGACAATCCGCCTCCTCGTGACTTCACTCCTCCGGCTACACCTCTTCCCTCCGGATCTGTCAGGCTCCTCCATCCCTCTGGCTCCACCTTGGTCCTCTGTCGCTCCATCTGCTCCGCCTTGGCCCTCCGGATCCTCCCAGTGACTCAACCCTCTTTTTAGCTACTGTAGATCCTTAAGGGATTTGTTAATAGGTTTTAAGCTAAATCTGCTAGCTAGGACGCCTAGTAGTGAGATAAAAATCTCTGTGAAAATGGCCCCAGAATCTGCCTTTCCTTTGGAAGCTGGAGAACCACTTAAGATTTCAAAAGGAAGATTCACAGATTGTGGCCACCATCAAAAAAAAGTCTCGGGTGACTTATCCACATTGTCTATAAAATTATTTTTATTTGTTTATTTTTGTGTAGATTTAAGGGAAAGATGAAAAATCAGGAAGTCTGGGAACGAATGAAGACGACAGCAGTGAGGGAAGGAAGTAATCACCACAATGCAAGTTCTTTGAGAATGTGTGCATTGTTTATTACAAGTTGTGTTTTCATTTAAATGTAGTAATGTACACAGCAGGTCAAAAGTTTGAAATATATTTTAAAATGTTAATTATTTCTGTGATCAAAGCTGAATTTCCAGCATCATTACTCCAGTCTGCAGTGTCACATAATCTTTTTCTGCTGATCCGATACTATCGGCTGTTGACGCAGTTTTGATGTGCAAAAAATCCCATATTAATAAGTTTTTTTTTTCAATTAAATATTGCGTCATCAGAGTTGGCTTAATATATGATCAGCCACTTGCATTTAATTTCTGAAAATCATACTCAAATGGAGTTAAAGGGATAGGTCACCCCAAAATGAAAATTCTGTAATTAATTACTCACCCTCATGTCGTTCCACACCCATAAGGCCTTCGTTCATCCTCAGAAAACAAATTAAGATATTTTTGATGATTTTGAATTTGAGTAAAATTAGACAAACTTGGGGGAGGGGGGGCGCATGTCCTAAAAGGTTGAAAACCCCTGGTCTACACTATGGTTCAAAAGGTTGGAGTGATTAAGATTTTTTTTTAAATCTTTGGGAAGACATAGCAAGGATGCATCAAATTGAATTAAAGTGGTAGAAAATACTTCTATAAATGTTACAAAAGATTTTTACAAATTTAAAAAAAAAAAAAAAAAAAAAATTTATGTTTTGAACTTTGTATTCATAAAATAATCATGAAGAAAAAATTCACGATTTACACAGAAATATTAAGTAGCACAACTGTTTCCAACACTGACTACGTTTACATGCGCACCAATAATGTGATTATTTCCAATATTTCAGGACTTAATCGCATTATGATGTTTACATGTCAAGAGCAAAGCTCTTCACTCCAGTTTACATGCAATTTCCATTATTCGTATTATTTGAATTGTTTTTTTTTTTTTACCAACTATGGTCGCAAGTTCTATCGTTACCAATAGAGTTGAGTGGAACTAACGACCATAGCTAGCTAACGATGCTTTTGGGAAATGCCCCCCTGCAGGTGCGTGTCACATCATTCATGTTAGTCATGAGCACATGCACACTTTGGCCAGAGCGGTAATAATGTGATTAGGTGCATGTAAATGCACTGATTGATAATAATCAGAAATGTTTCTCGAGCATATGAGAAAGATCATGTGACACTGAAGACTGGAGTAAAGGCTACTGAAAAATTCAGCTTTGCCTCACAGGAATGGAATACATTTTAAAGTGTATTCGGAAAAAAAACAGGTAAAAAAATGTCTTTTAAATTTTACAAATATTTTTCAATATTACTCTTTTGTACTGTAATTTTGATCAAATAAATATATCCTTGGTGAGTAGAAGAGACTTCTTTCAAAAAACATAAAAAACCCATAAAGATTCCAGATTTTTGACTAATAAAAACAATAAACCTGACTACAATAATATGGTATTAAAAGTTTCCAGTTTGCAAGGACTCTGCACTGGAGGAACTCTTTGCTGAAGAAGATCGAGTGCTGAGGAGGAGCCTCGTTCTACACATAGAGTGTATAAAAACATGGACGTAGTGTCCGTGACGTCACCCGTAGGTTTCCGAGGAGCATTTTTGAAGCCCAAAAGTGGGCGGCCATCGCCATCACCGCGCGTCACTCCCGGATAATCGAAAATGGGCAAAGACGCAAGAGCAGGTTGCTGAAGCCACGCCCCGCAATCCACCTGTCACTCAAGTGGCCACGCCCTTAATTATGCAGAACTTTAAGGCTTAATATAATTTAAACGGATGAGTTATAAAAAAATTAACCCCCCTCACAGTTGTCATGAAGGGCAAAATTAGCTATATAGACCAAAACCACTTTTTGTACCAGGCTGTAAACATGTTTTTTTCAGCTGTGAAGTTGGGTATTTTATATGGAAGCCCGTTTCCGCCACTAAATAAAAAAATATAAT
>NW_015505953.1:527832-538953 GCF_001515645.1 Sinocyclocheilus grahami
TCACTAAGCATCCAAAGCAAAATCCACTCTTTCTTAAAAAGTCAAATTTGTCTTTATATGGCTTAGCACTGAACTGGTAACATTGCTCCAAGGTATGGCCTTTCACACAGAATGCACAAGGTTTTGTGAAGGCACTGGTGACTGATGCGTATACTGTTGGTTTTCATCATAGTCAAGTCTTTTTGAGTTTCACCAACCTGTTTGACGTCAGTTACGAAACTGCTGCTTCTTTTTCCTTCTCTTTTCAGCTTGGTTCCTTGAAGAGACTTGTTGGTGTGTTTTTTTATCACCTGCCAAAGCATCCAGATCTCCAAAAAGTGGGTTTGATATTACCTTTGCTTGGTGATCAACAAACATCACCAACTGAATGAACTTGGCTCTTCTTCTGTTGTGCTCCTCATACTCGTAAGCATGGGCTCTCCATCTTTCGCGCAACTTGTAGGGCAGCTTTGAGATAATAATCCTCATGTTGGTAGGATTATCCAACTCATCCATATATTCAATGTCCTCCATTACATTGCGGCAAGTGGCAGTTCATTTCCAATCTTCTCATGCAATAGTCTCATTGCTTCTGCATAACCATGATCATCTGGCATATGCTGACAACTTTTTACAAGGTCTCTAGGCTCACCTCTAGTATACTGCTCCAGGAAGTAAAACTTGTCAGCACTACTGTCAGCTCTGGAGTCAACAGTATGTTAAAACGCTTTCATAAAAGACCTGAATTTAAGTGGGTCTCCATGAAACAAAGGAACATCACGTTGAGGTAGACAAGACATCTGTTGATTCTTCACGAGCATTGCTGTGATATCTGTCTGACGTTGCATAACTCTTTGAAGTTCTGATGTATCATTATTACGGCCAGATACTTTTTTGACTGCTTTATTGCTGACCATTCCTTAGCAGTGTTTGTTTTCTTAGGTCTGACACTTACAGGTATACTTGAGTGAATTACTTCAGGATGCTATGACTTTTTGCCGTGATTTGATGATACACTGTATTCATCATATTCATAATGCTCCTGTTTTGGAATGCATACATCAAATGCTTGGATAGCCCCATTTTGACTTGCATACTGTTGTTGTTCTTCACAATCTTGATACACTTTAATTTTGGCATTAGACAAGAGCCGTTTCTATTTCCAACTTTTCCATTTCAGCCTTTAACTTTGCTTCTTTCATTTCCAATGCCTACCTTTTCTTCAAAGTGGCTGCTTTAGCCAACAAAGCTGCTCTATTAGCTTCTTCCTTACGACGAACTGAGGATACTGTGGATATTGAGGATTTTTTGGGAACAGACGTTGCTCCACTTCCTGACTTATTAGAAGTGATCGTCTTGGACGACACCATTGACACACTGTCCATTGGTGAGACTTCATTGTCACAAATTTGAGACATCTTAATGCACTTCTTGGTTTCCTCAATCCACAACTCCACTTTTTCCATTAATTTTTTGCAGCGTATTAATTTAGGCTGAAACCAGAAATCCTGATCGGCATCATGCTCTTCATCTATTAAATACAGCAACACTGATGCATTACTTTCAACACATTTTTCAAACAGCAGTTTGTAGATTTTAAACTGCTTGTTTTCAACGTCATTCAAGTTGCAAACATTCAATCTCGTTTGATTTTGCAGTCAATTGCCTCAACTTGCCTTTTCTGGCGTTTATCTTGTTGTGAAGCTTCTCTTCCAAACCCTTGTCAGTTAGTGCCCTCTTGCGTTCAGACCTCGTAATAGCATCATCTTCGTCGTCTTTGTTGTCCGCCATTTATGAAACTTCAAAGCATGCAAATTCACTTACGATCGAAGTTGCTCATTAACACTTCTTGCAAGCAGTAAGATGATCGATCTCTCTTCGTTCATAACTCCATTTAACACAATACTGCGCAACGTTGTTTGTCCACAACAAACGAGCCCTTCTGACTTCGCATGCATGGTATTCCTCTAACGTATTGTTAAGAGCGCACTTGCAATAACTCCTCTTAGTTTAAACAACGGAGAAAACTTTTGACTTACATGTACGGGACATGTGAATATCTTTTAGTTATTCCACAAGTTTTGACGCGTATCTTCCTAGCTTGTATTCACAGAGTGCTGTATCCAAGCATGTTAACAGAAAGTTGAGTGGAAGGAAAAAGTGTGGAAGAAAAAGATGCACAACCAACCGAGAGAACTGCAGCCTTATGAGGATTGTCAAGCAAAATCGATTCAAGAATTTGAGTGAACTTCACAAGGAATGGACTGAGGCTGGGGCCAAGGCATCAAGAGCCACAACACACAGACGTGTCAAGGAATTTGGCTACAGTTGTCATTATTAGTGTTTAATAAGAGTATTTGAGAACTGGTGTGTGTGTTAGGGCTGCCCCCTAATAGTCGACTAACCTTTAGTCGACGAGAAGAGGCTTGGTCGACCAAAATTTTATTAGTCGCTTAGTCAGAGAAAAAAAAATCCACAGCAAGTGGTGAGGTCACGCAGTCCGGGACGGACAGATCGTTAACGGCTGGATTTTGTGGTAAAACAGTATATCCAAACACTCGCCCATCATTCATCGACCTAAAATATGACTATTATGTACATATTTTAAATCTGAAATATGTAAGTAGTAGCAACTTTACATGGCCGCTCAATCTAATGTTAACTTAGAGAAATGTCCGCTATTCAAGTGTCTGTGCGGAGTGTGAAAGCTGAACAGTAGCGCATTCACAGCATGACAGATGGAGGCTCCGGTGCAGTCACTTGCTCTTAAAATACTCCGTCGTTTTGGTCATAAAGAGTAATAAATCTTTCGAATCTGTAAAGCCTCTACGTTTATTTGTGTGCACTCACTATAACAACAAAACATTGTGCTTTTGTAAAATAATGAAAGCAAACAGGATGCGCTTTCTGCCATCTCAGCCACTGTGAACTTGAGCGCAAAACTCTGAGTATACTTGCCTTACAGACATGAAAAATATATCTATAGAGAGTGAAATGTCTACTTTCAAATTAAACAATTCAAATCTGAAAAAACAAATAGCCTATTCTCAGATTATGTAATACGTATGAAACTTGCATGCAGGAGCATCCACTACTGTGGAGATGGCGAGTCAGTGTCGCAGAATTAATCTCTTAAACCGAAATCACAGAAAACACTAGTTTATCAATAGGTTATTAAAATGTTAATGCAGTTTAATTTTACTGCTTTTCCCTGACACATTTATCATCATTACTTTTGCCAGTGTGCTGTGGCAAGCTTTATGCGTGCGCTTGAGCGCTTATTAGGCTATGTAGGCAATTAAAGGCTCATTAGCATGATTTAAATGGTTTATTAATAAACGTGCGATTAGTCGACTAATGCTTAAAATGAATGACTACTAGTCAACCAGAAAAATCTTCAGTCGAGGGCAGCCCTAGTGTGTGTGTGTGTGTGTGTGTGGTCGTGATTTTGGTTGCATTGTGCCGCCATTACATGGTGACAAGAGACTGTTTTTATAAGTGAATCGGCAGTAAAGACTTTTATTTTGAAACTTAAACAGGGTTGTAAACAAGGACGTAATTTTTACTTTCAACAACACCTTGTAAGACGCATTCCAACTAATGCACTGAGCAGCAGCACTGTCACTTCCCTCAGTGGGCAGTCAAACTAATGTTTTATTCTAAATATGATATTGAGCTGAAGAATGAATGCTGTATCAGATGCAGGTAATCATACTCGCTCAGTCCATCTCTCTCTCATAATACTTGACTCTACATAATACAGTAAGATTTTAATACAGTAATAAAATAAGCTTTCAATGAAGCAACTCAACATTCCTTCGTTTGTTCTAAAATTAAGTTTTCAAATTAGTAGCACATTTGTTAAACTGTAAACTTGAGATTTGAATCCGTGGCGACAGGAAGTAGTTCTGCATACATAATGCTTTTTAAGACACTCAGTCATTGTTTCCTATTTATTTACACACTTGTGCCGCCAAACTGTTATATAAACACAATATCACACTTGTACCCATGTGATATTGCTCTTTATACAACAGTTCGTTCTGGTTCTCAAATCTGATTGGTTGAGAACCGTGAGATATTGTACTGGTATCGCTACAGGAACACCCTTTCACAATTTTGTATCACTCCGCTATGTTTTTTTTATTATTATTCACTGAGTTAATCGTAGAGTACGTTAGTTAATATAAGAAGAAACGTCTAGCTTCGCGGTCTCTCTCTCTCTCTCTCATTTGGATGTGTAGAGTAAGTTAGTTAATATAAAAAGAAATGTCTAGCTTTGCGGGCTCTCTCTCTCATTTGGATGCACGTCTTGCCGCATTGTTTCTCTCTTATAACCTCATTATTTCTCAATAATAACCTAACTGAAGCAGCACATGCCCTTGATACGAATTCTAAAAGTGACGTATGTTTAACTGTCAACTTGAGCTTTGAATCCGTGGCGGACGGAAGTAGTTCTGCACAAAAGATGGTTTTATTAGGCACTTTTATTAGGCAATTTGTTTCTTGTTTAATTACACACATGTTCCGTCGAACTGTTGAATAAACCTATTGCAATGCTCTCTTGGCAGGTCTTCCAGCCACTTCTATCAAACCTCTACAATTAATCCAAAATGCAGCTGCAAGATTAATCTTTAATGAGCCAAAAAGAACACGTCACACCTCTGTTCATCAATTTGCACTGGCTACCAGTAGCTGCTCGCATTAAATTCAAGGCATTAATGTTTGCCTACAAAACCACCACTGGCTCTGCACCCATTTACCTAAATTTATTACTTCAGAGTTATGTGCCCTCTAGAAGCTTGCGTTTTTCAAGTGAACGGCGTATTATTGTGCCATCTAAAAGAGGCACAAAATCACTTTCACAGACTTTTTCATTAACTGTTCCCTCCTGGTGGAATGACCTGCCCAAATCAATCCAAGCAGCTGAGTCCTTAACCATCTTCAAAAAACGACTAAAAACACGTCTGTTCCACCTTTATTTGACCCTCTAACTCTAACAATTTCTATTCTATTTTAATTCTACTTTATCTATATTTATCTTTTTTTTTTTTTATTCTTTATTTAAAAAACAAAAACAAAAAACAAACACTAGCTTTCTATTTTTTCTATTCTATCTACTTGTTTTTCTTTGTTTGTGTGTGTGTGTGTGTGTATGTGTGTGTGTGTGTATATAATATATATATATACCTTGCTACGTGTACTGCGTTAGGCTAACCGAGACTTGTCATTTGTACTTATATATTGTTGCTCATTTGTTAGTTTTGACTGCTTTTATTGTTCTCATTTGTAAGTCGCTTTGGATAAAATGTAAGTGTAAATGCAATATCACTCTCGTACTCGAGCGATACCAGCTCTATATCAGCATGGCTGTGATTAGGTCAGAGGCACGAGGCCGCAGGAGAGTGATATTAGTACGAGAGGGATATTGATATTAGTACGAGAGTGATATTGCACGTATATCTGGTAAGCTCTATAACTTACCAATAAACACTGTAACAACGTGATATTGCTCGTATATCTGGTAAGCTCTATAATTTACCAATAAACACTGTAACAACGTTCGTAGGTCAGGAAGGAGGAGGCGGGAACCGGCGAACATTTGAACAAAACTTTAATAAAATAAACAAACACAAAATGAAAGTAAAGCGGCAGCCCCTCGCGGACGACTGGCGCACACAAAACACAAAATAAAGTCCAGGCCTGGTCCTCTCTCGTTCAACACTGTTGTCACTCCTCCTTTTATCCTTCCGGAGCTCCTCCGTGGGACTTGAGACTGGTGAGTGGCGCAGGTGTTGTGCATTAGCATTTACTCCACCGGCCTCGCTCCATTCCCACGGCTCTCAGCCCCGCCTCTCTCTTCACATACCCCCATCGCCCCTCGCAGGCCGGGGGGTACTCACGAGACTGCGCTCTACTCACCCCCTCCCCCCTCTGGGGGAGCCGATCATGGCATACTGGGGGTAAGGACAGACAGACGAGGTGAGAGAAAAGGAGACGGAAGGATGAGGAGAGACAGAGACGAGATAGGGGAGAGGGAAAAAAATAATACATCTTGTTCCGGTTCCCAGACACACTGAGCCCTCCACCAGCTGGGTAAACTCTTCCACGATGCCTGGCTACCTGGCACTGGATAGCCCTCGGTGGCCCGACACTCCTCCGCCGCCCGGTGGACGGCGACGGCTCCTCCGGGTTCGAGCAGCCGGCAGGAGTCCCCCGTTCCCTGCTCCTCCCCATCATGGTGGATGGCAGCAGGCTCCGGCCTCAGGCGAACGGCGGCGACTCCACAATAAACACAAACACAATATCAAAAAAAGCTTTTATTAAGCAAATCAAAAAGTTAATTACTCACCCACTGCTTCAAAACAGACATCTGTTGGGCATAATTAATGTTAAACGCACAATGGCAGGCACACAAACACTACATTATTTATATTTTTTGGCTGGGTCCAGATTATGTCTATGTATGCCATACAAGAGGCAAGAAATATATAGGCTATTATCTACCAAAATGTAGATTGAGATTACGCAAATGAGATTAGTAAATTTAGTAGGGGAGTCATTAATATTGATTTGATTTATTAATTTAACCACTACAAAGACATCAAAGCCAGCGGTAAATGTTATAAGGACTTGTCGAGATAAGGCTGTTCTCTGTGGTGTAAATGAGTGCTGAGCTTACTGCCTGGTGATCGCCTGGACCTCACAATTCTGAAAATGTCCAAATTTTCTAATAGTTGCTAAGTTTATAAATAAACCACAGATCTGAGGTTTAAACAACTAAATAAAAATTAAAAAATGAATACTTTTTATTCTGCAAGAATTTAATTGCTCAAAAGTCACAGTAAAGAATTAAATATAAAAATATATATTAAAATAGAAATATTTATTTTAAATTGTAATAATATTTCACATATTAAATTTTTTTTTTTTATTAAATAAAAACAGCTTGGTGAGCATAAGGGACTTCTTTCAAAAACAAAAATCTTACTGACCCCAAACATTTAAATAAACAAAACTTTCCTAATATAATAATATTGAAAAATAAATTAATTTCAATATTGAAATTTGGGCAAACAAATTTCTAGTTTGACATAACATTTGATTATTATTTTTTTATGAAAATATAAATATAAATTTAACAAAATTGCTTAGCTGTTTATTAATACTTTTGTCCCCCAAATCAAAGTTATTTGGTGCAACCAGCATACAAAACTTTGCAGACAATAAGGTAGAAATATGAATGTATGTAAACTGTGGTGTGAAAGCATTTAAATTTATTTTAATTAAAAAAACAATACGCATTGTTTTAAAGCATCTTTACAAAAAAATATTGCAGCAGTAATGTGTTAAATTGATAAATTTCCAATGATGACACAAAATTCACTTTTGGCTAATCATACTTCATGTTCATTAGCATGCCTTGACTTCTGTCTTCATTGGGTCAATGTCTGCTGAGATTAATGCAATCTAACCCGACCTTGTTCTCATGGGCTGACAGCCATCTCTCTCTTTCATACAGCAGATTTTCTCTTGTATTTGTGAGCTGGTGAAGATGACACAAATGAAAAACAATGACTTATTTATAGCGATTTGACTTTTGATTTGCCTCAAATCTCCCTCTAATGCCCTAAAGCCAGCGCTACATTCCCAGACTGCTTCACACAGGAGATATAATCGGAATTAAAACACATCTGATCCACTCAAATTCAGCTGTCTAATGGCATAAGAGTTTTAGTTATCCAGTCTTCAACATGTAACTGCTACAGCCTCCACTTACTGCACTCCAGATCCAAACTTTCCCACAGAAGTAGCCCACCCCCATCCCCTTCCACTCCAAGCTGCAGTATACATCTTTTCAATGACCCTAAAAAAATCCATAGCATTCCTTCACAGGATTATGGGAAAGCTTTCTGCAATGATAAACTCACTGTAGCAAAAAGCTGCTGCAAAATTCTGCTCTGATCCTGTTTGGACTGTAAAATTAGATGAAATGTACTAGATGAAATAGCAGGGGAATATCAAAGCACTTTGCCAAAATTTAAATTTATATCTCAAACCTGACAAGGAGGATGGGCTTTTCTGGAAAAATATGATTCTGAAGCCCCGTTCACACTGCCAGCTACACACAGCGACAAAGCAACATGCTCCCATTCATTTTCAATGGAGAGCTGGCGACTTCCGGCAACACGAGCGACAATGACCGTTGGCGACAGAATGTGGGCGTGTCAAGCGATGCGAGTGAAGCGACAAAAGTTAAGAATTGTTTAACTTTATGCAAATGAACAGCTGAATTTCACGAGTGACAACCAATAGGAGTGAAGAATCTGTCAGTGGCGCTCATACCTCACCGTCTTGAGTGCAGGCAAGACAGGACAGATTTCCTGAGCAATTTCACTGTTTTATATGATTTTACTGTAACTACATACATGGATATAAAACAAATTATGCGTAGAAAAGAAACTGTTGGCTGCCTAAGTGAGTTTGATTCATAGGTTGATGGTTCGAGTTGTTAATGACATGATGCAGTGAGCAGTTTAGCACCGGTTAATGATTTAATGCACGAGCACTGCTGTAGTTCATATAACAACACTCTCCAACAGCAGAATGGTACTTTTATTTCTTTTAAGTCTAATTCCTAGTCATAATAGAATGATATCTTAGTTTTACCGGCAATATATAGTTTGTGATTGCATTTTATATGTCCAGATATGTCCAGACGTGCAGTCTACCAATAACATTAGAGCGACAGCAGTAGAAACGCCCACAAGTGTCTTCACAGCTCAGAGTCTAGCGACATACAGTGAAAACGTTGCTGGCAGTGTGAACGGGGCTTAATGTCTTTCATTTTGTTAAGTGACAAATAACGCACACCTTGGGTGTTACACCTCGGGTGTGCATTATTTTTCGAATAATTCAATGGCCCGTTGTCAATTATTCTGCTTGTGCTATGGTTACCACGGTTGGACTTTGCACCATTTTCTCTGTCTAGTTAGTTGTCATGGTTTATGATTTGAGTTCTTCATTATGTTCAGGTGTGTCTAGTTAATTATCCTAGTTTGGGCTGTGTATTTAAGTTCCTGTCTGTTCAGTTTGAGTTGGTGGGGTATTGTCAATGTTATGTGTGTCTCCTGCCTTCTCTTGATTGGATTTACCTATATGTGGATTTATTAAGCATTAAACAGGCAACGTGCACCACAGGATAATTCTTTAGTCTCTTGTAGGAAGCACGAGGAAGAATTTTGCATCCAATACTGTCATCATTATCTTAGTTGAAGTTGTTTGGAGTATGGGGGTCACATGACTTGGTTCAAATTTTCTGTGCTTGTTTTGTCAGTTTGACCAACATGTACAGTACACCCATGGGGCTAGACATTCAGAAAATGTAGAAAGTAGGCATATATTAATCTTACTTTTTTCAGCAAAAAATGCAATACAACTGTTAGTATTAGCTGTGAACATTGTCTTGAGATGTTGAAAAAGAAAATCAAGTCATATGTTGTTTGTGTTGTTTTTTTATTGCATTTTGAAATATACGTATCCCCTGAAATACGTTGCCAGATTAGGGTAGGGTAAAAAAAGGATTATCCTCAATACTGACAATGAATGGTGTCACAAGGTAAATTGTGCCCCCTGAAAATCACAGAAAATACACAGTAATCACAGAAATTATTACTCTCTTCCCTCACCTACTCATTTCTCATCGCTGGATGTGAATGCAGCAACTGACACTTTATGCTCTACTTTAACCTCTTGTCTAGACGATATTTGTCCTCTCTCTTCCAGGCCAGCACGGGCTGCCCCTTCTAACCCCTGGTTATCCGATGATCTTTGTGAGCATCGATCCAAACTCAGGGCAGCAGAGAGAAAATGGCGCAAATCAAAAGATCAGTCAGACTTGAGTATGTATCAGTCTTTGCTTTCATCTTTTTCTGCTAAAGTCCATACTGCCAAATCTTCATACTTCCACAACAAGATCAACAGCGCTCCACACACACGTAATCTCTTCAAAACTTTCAATTCTCTCCTCTGTCCCCCTCCACCACCTCCCACCACTTCTATAACAGCTGATGATTTTAACCACATTCTTCACAGACAAAACTAGAACAATCAGTAGTCAATTCTCAGCCCCACACACTCAGGACTTCAAATCAACCACACCCACTGCTAAAACTCCCATCTTATCCTTCTGTCCCCTCACTGAGGCAGAAGTATCAAAACTTCTCCTCTCCAGCCATCCTACAACATGCCCTCTAGATCCAATCCTCTCACACCTTCTCCAAGCAATCTCTCCTACACTTTTACCAGCACTCACACATATCATCAACACATTTCTCCTCACAGGCACTTTCCCCACTTTATTCAAACAGGCCCCCACTGCTCAAAAAAACCTACATTAAACAATTCACTTACAGATAGCTACAGACCTATCTCTCTCTTTCCGTTCATAGTGAAAACTCGCGAACGAGTTGTTTTCAACCAGGTATCATTGTTTTTTCACAGAACAACAAACTGGACGCTAACCAGTCAGGTTTCAGGAGTGGCCATTCAACTGAGACTGCACTACTGTCAGTGACGGAAGCCTTGCGGATGGCAAAAGCTGATTCCAAATCGTCAGTTCTTATTCTGCTGGATCTATCTGCTGCTTTTGACACTGTCATCCCATCGACTTCGGTCAGAAATCTTGGTGTAATTTTTGATGACCAGCTGACTTTCAAAGACCACGTTGCAAAGATCTTGCAGGTTTGCATTGCACAACATCAGAAAGATCAGGCCCTTTCTAACGGAGCATGCTGCACAACTTCTTGTCCAGGCCCTTGTCATTTCTAGGCTGGACTACTGCAATGCTCTTCTGGCTGAACTTCCATCAAGCACAATCAAACCTCTACAAATGATTCAGAATGCAGCAGCACGACTGGTCTTCAACAAGCCCAAAAGAGCCCATGTTACACCTCTCTTTATCTCCTTGTACTGGCTACCGGTTGAGGCTCGCATCAAGTTCAAGACATTGATGCTTGCATAGAGAACAGCCACAGGCTCAGCACCTGCCTATTTCCACTCACTATGACGAATCTACATCCCCTCCAGAAGTCTGAGATCCACTAGTGAGCGACGCCTCATGGTACCATCACAGAGAGGCTC
>NW_015505953.1:539004-548945 GCF_001515645.1 Sinocyclocheilus grahami
TGGAACGATCTTCCCCCCCCTATCCAGAATGCTGAATCCCTGACAATTTTCAAGTGACAGCTGAAAACTCATCTCTTTCGACGCTACCTGACTTCATCATAAATAAAAAAACTCTTTCTCTTTATTTATTCCTTCCCTTTCTAGCTTGTACTTATTTGAACAATGCCTAGAACTTGGTTTTACAAGCACTTCCTGTGTCTGTTTGCCTCTTTAAGAAGAATCGCTTTATGTATTCCCCAATTGTAAGTCGCTTTGGATAAAAGCGTCTGCAAAATAACTAAATGTAAATGTAAATCATTTTATGGTAGAACAGGAGTGTCCAACCCTGCTCCTAGAGGGCTACCATTCTGCAGTGTTTAGCTCCAACCCTGATCAAACACATCTGAAAAATCTAACAAAAGTCTTCAGGATTACATAAAAATTATGTTGTTACATAAATTACATTATATGATTGTTTAGGGATGGGCTAAACCGTGCAGGACAGTGGACCTCAAGTGGTGGAATTGCCCACCCCTGAGAATGAAGACGAGACAATTCAGAAATGTAAAAATACAAGAAATGTATGTGCCTCAAATTTAGGACACTTAAGACATGTCATACTGTACATGCAGCATATTTTGAATATTACATATTTGTTTGCATCAAATAAATCATAGAATTATTGATGACTTAGGCTGTTTTTTATACCCTAATAGGGCAATGTATGCTGGGAGATACAACTCATAAAATCCAAAATATATCAAATATTACAAAAATTCCTTTGAATATGTTTAACTTAAGTCCAGATGATATAAAAAGTGACATGAAATTATTTTTTGCTGATCATTTTCCACTCTTGCCTGTTTTAGGGTTAAATAATGCTGCTTATTGTCATCTTTGTCTTCATCTTTGTGTGTGTTCACTGTTCATCGACATGGTTATGTGACAAAGACATTGCTCAGATTATGCATTTCAAGACTTTATTTTTTTTTAGGTTTTTGTCCTTAAAATGCTCATGTGTGTAAGACTAATTTCTTATGCATCTCAAGCCTCCATGGCTAATTCCAAATGGATCCTAGCACCAAGGCCGAGCCAAGCTTGATTTAAGTAGAGTTTTTAAAAAAAATTCTGTCTATCATTTCTATTCAAGTATATAGCCCCTTTCCAATTTCAACCAATGGGAAACTCTTTTATTCCAGAAGGATATGCTTTTTTCAGAATGCCTTTGGTTGTGGTTTGGGCGGTTCTGGCCTATCGTTTGTGTTGGGGGGGGGGTTATTATTGCTGCTCTCGTATCTATCATTTTGACGATAGTGGTCCTGACAGAAATATAATAATAATAATAATAATAATAATATTAAAAATATAAAATTATAATACTTATTATTCTTCTAATAAATAGTTCACTGAGGTGAGTGAATGTGAACCCCCCCAAGTGCAGTTTAATTACAAAACTTGATCAAACAAACACAAAATAAAGACTTGACTAGAACTATGAAATGAACTTGAACAAAACATGAACTCATCAACAGAGGTTACAGGAAACAAAGTTAGACAAGAGACAATGGCAATATGAGGGCTTTATTTATAAAACAATAGGAGAACACATGACAAGAACAATAAAGAGGTGTTTTCGACTTTAAGCAGTGCTGTGCAGACTGATCATTGACATCAAAGTACCGTGAGAGCTATAGAGAGCAGATGGCTCAAGTCAGACACTTTCTGCTCCTGGTAGTGAGGCTCTCGCTGTGTTTGCATACACAGAAGTGAAAATGCAATATTTGTCAAATACACAGACATTTCAGAAACGTTTTCATGAGCTACAGAAACACTTTTTATATACTGCTTAATACAGCGCCTTCTGTTCAAGAATAAAGTTCAACATATACTATTTAAATACCAATGAAGTGGGGGCATATATGCTTTTATCATTGTTTTTTGATGAGCGCGACTCAATATGACATTCTGACTACAGCAAAAAAACTTTTATTGTTCTAAAAACACAGATTTGTGAGCAGTATAGGAAGATGTTAGAATAAACCCGAAGCACGTCATCATTGTCATGGGGTGAATTTGGCCAATCGTGAAACAGCTGTGTCTTCATCAGCGCTTCTGCAGTCACTCTGAAAAAGCTGTGCGAGCTAAGTCAAAACGCTCTCGAAATGCTTTCATGGCACTTTGATGCTATACGTCAAGTCACCTTTATTTGTATAGAGCTTTATACAATTATGATTGTCAAAGCAGCTTTACAGTGTTAAACAGGAAAATAGTTTGTCAGTAATGCAAGAAGACAATAACAGAGTCATTTTTCCAGCTAAAGTCAGTTCATTGAGGATTCAGTGATGTCATCCAGTTCAGCTCTCTTCCAATAGTGTCTGTGCAATCAGTCAAGCGTCCCCAACTAAACAAGCCAAAGGCGACAGTGGCAAGGAACCAAAACTCCATCGGTGACAGAAATGGAGAAAAAACCTTGGGAGAAACCAGGCTCAGTCAGGGGGCCAGTTCTCCTCTGTCCTGATGAAACCAGCATGGCGTGGTTTAATTCCAGGCTGCAACACAGGTGCAGAGGACTTGTCTGTTTCCCGTGGTCTTGTGGGGATCTGGGGGGATCTGTCTCTGGGGCGCATCTAGTTGACATGGTCTCCACTGATATTCAGGGCTGTAGAGGTCGTCTCTAGGTGCTGATCCCCCTGCAAACATGTCCCTGCGGGGCCCATGCTGGCTTTTTGCAGTCACATTGGGCTAGGGCCAGCCCACACCAAACCTAAACAGGCCCAGTGCGGGCTTGCCCAGGTGAGGCCTACAGATTTGGGCTCACCGCAGGCTCTCTGCCAGAGCAACGGGCCCGTTCGGGCCCAGAGCAACTTTTGTATCCTTTGGGCACATGCATGTTTTGTGTAGGCAACCCTGTAATGCAACTAGGAGAATACAAACAACATTGACTGGCCATTCTTTAGCCACTCAATTGAACTGGAATGGCACAAACCAAAAGACACCTTTTCAGAATCTTTAGTTTTATATATGCCAGGGATCCTCAAATCTGGCTCAAGAGATCCAGTTTCCTGCAGAGTTTAGTTCTAACCTTAATCAAACCTGAGCATGTCTTCAGGATCATTAGAAAATCACAGGTGGGTGAGTTTGATCAAAGTTGGAGCTAAACGCTGCAGCAAAGTGGATCTCACGAGCCATATTTGAGGTGTAACAGACACAAGCCTATTAATAAGAATTTTGTGGGCAGTTTTCTTCCTTACCGCTAGGGTGTTTTAGGTTTCCTTAAGTAAAGCCATGTGGGTAGAGGGAGTTAGCCAAAAATATAGTAACATGTGGAAATAATGACCAAGGACGAAGATATTTGTTTAATTTTCTAAGGAGGACTGGACTGGAAGGCCAAATTTAATTAAGATATAGTAAGTTAAAGTGAGACAGCAGATGGCAGTAATGCAACACTATGGATGCCAACTGCCGTAAAACTCCAATGAAGAAGAGGGAGTTAGCCCAGGAAGAGGAGTCTGTGGTCCTGTGGTCTTGAGGTGCAGCAGGTATGATGTTCAGAGAGAGTTGATGAGGAATAAGTAGAGAGATGTAGAGGTTCAGGATTTGATATTAAAAGGGCTATTGAGCACACAATATAGGGCACAGACTAGGGCTGTGTTCCAGTCCATTTTTTTTTATACCCTTCACTCGCAAACTTCCCTCCGTCTCGTTTACTCGGATGTACGTCATTGATTACGTTGCATGAGTGCCCACTTCTGGCGGAACCCTTGGAATGGGCTGAACTGGAACGTCCTATGCCCTTGATCACTTAGAATCAGCTATGGAGTTGAATTGAATTTTAATTTAATTTGAATTTATTGCCATTTGCACAGGTACAGTGTAGTACAGGTACATTGGAATTCTTGTTTCACAGAGTCAAGCTTTCAAAAAAATAAAAATTAAATTCACATTTAAGGGAATAATAGGAGACAAAAATATCTGTCCATGGGTCCATAGACAGGCGAGATAGAAAATACCTGTCCTCCAAAGTGAGAGAGAGTTATGGGATGGGATACTTCTTTCCCTCCCTGATGTCCTGTGCCACTAACCTAACAGTGGCTGGAAAGAAGCTCTTGAACAAACGGCCCTGTTAGTACTAATACTCACAGGCCTGCGGTGTCTCAATTTGTAGCCCATATCCACCCATTTAAACAGCTCATGAGCTGGGTGATGTTTATCCTTGAGAATGCTCTGTGCTTTCTGTCTGCCGCGTTGAGTATATATAGAGTCCATAGAAGGGAGGTTAGAGCCAATAACCCTCTCTGCAGTTTTTATGACCCGTTGCAATGATTTCCTCTCAGCCAGGGTAGTATTGCCGTACCACACTATTATACCACTGGTAAGAATACTCTCGACGAGGCCTCTATAGACACAGATGAGGAGCTGAGATCTAAGTCTGGCCGCCTTCAACAGTCTGATGAAATACAGCCCTTTTTTGCGCTCTTTTCACTGTTGTCGAAGTGTTTTTAGCCCAGCTTAGGTTCTCTGAAATGTAAAAGCCTAAACTTATAGCTAACAGTCCTCTCCACCTCAGTCCCCTTGATGATGAGAGGCTGCAGAGGGGGTGCTCTTCTCCTGAAATCCATAATGAGTTCCTTGGTTTTGTCTATGTTAAGAACCAGGTAGTTGTTCTCTCCGAAGACAATCTTATGAACCAAATCCCTGTATGATGATTCATCCTCCCCTTTAATAAGGCCAAGGATGGTTGTGTCATCCGCATACTTGATAATAATATTATTGTCCTGGGTGGAGTTACAGTCATATGTATACAATGAGAAGAGTTTGGGACTGAGGCAGCCGCCCTGTGGGGTTCCAGTGCTCACTGTGAGCTCACCGGAGACCTTCTTTCCTATCCTCACCACCTGTGGTCTGTCTGTTAGAAAATCCAGTTTTCTGTTACAAGTGGATGTCGGCACTCCTAGGTCTACCAGCTTAGATGCCAGCTTCACTGGCCTGATTGTATTAAAAGCAGAGCTATAGTCCAGAAACAGTAGCCGTGCATATGTATTGTGAGTGTCCAAGTGCTGCAGAACATAATGAAGTGCCAGTGCCACTGCATCATCCACTGATCTATTCGAGCGGTAGGCAAACTGAAAGGGGTCCACTGTGTCTGGAACCACTGAATTTATGTGTTGCAGGACCAGCTTCTCCAGACACTTCATGGCAACCGAAGTGAGTGCCACAGGTCTGAAATCAATCATTATGGTTGCATTTGTTTGTTTCGGAAGCGGCACTATAATAGAGGACTTAAAAATACGTGGAACAGTTTCTTGTGAGAGAGAAGTGTTAAAAATGTCTGTGTACACCTCTGCCAACTGTTCTGCACAAGCTTTTAGGACTCTCGGTGCCACACGATTTGGCCCTATGGCCTTGCGAGGGTTCACTTTCCTCAAAGCTCTAACAACCTGTGTGCGTGTTACCTGGAGTACGCTCTCCGCTGGGTTGTGGGGGGCTTTTAAGACCGCATCTTTATTGTGTTGGTCAAATCTGGTGAGTTGGTTTATTTAAATTTTTTCCCTTATGAATTTGTTTGGTGCAGCATTCTATATGTATATAGGTATGTTTGGGCTGTTATAAATGGGCATTTATATATTATAGAGTTGTTTGGAGATTAAACGCGATCTGTGATGACGTCACAATCGTGTTGCATTGTGGTCTATGGAGCGGCCTGAAGAGTGCATATGAAGCAGACTCGCTCCCTCTGTCAAAATCGAGGGGAAGAGGGTCTGTCGATAAACTTCCCTCATCCACTTCACGAAGTGGAATGCACTTCAAAATGGCAGCAGGGATTCCCCCGAGGGGAAGTGCTTAGGGAATTTCACGAGTGCGTGTCTAAAAGTGGAGTGGAACACAGCCTAGAATTCTTAAGGATTTCTTAAGGGACACAGGGTTTTTTAATGTAGTATGAAGAGTTATAGGAGTATTGAGGAAGGTTCATATTATTATTATTATTATTATATAATAGAATAAGGATGATGTGTGTGGATTTGTATGCTTGGGGTGAAGGAGGGAATTGGGTGAATTAGTCTGTAATCCTATTATCTTATCTACACTCCCGAGCAGATGGTGGTGGTAATGCACCAATTACGCTGGATGCCAACCGCCGTTAAACATTAAGAAGAAGAAGAGGGAGTTAGCAATAGCACGCAGCAGTTGCCAGCATGGCTCACCTGCTGAACACATTGTGCTGTGTACTGGTTGGGAAATGTGTAATTTCAAGCCCAGTCTAAAGTAAGGAGTTTTTTTTTTTTTTTAGTTTACATTGCTGATGTTTTTTGCAGAGATGGTACATGTAAGTATGGCCTATGTTTGGGTTGATGCTAAGAGTTTAAGACCGTGTATTTGTATGCATTTTAGAAGGACTCTTTATTGGCGAGGTTACCACATCATGGTCCAGTTTGAATATGGATTTAAAGATCTTTTCAACGTGGGACCATAGTCTGAACTATTTTTAACTGTTCCTGGTTAGGAAGAGTCTGGTGTTTGAGAGCGGTGGCGTGTTTTCATTTGGATTAGTCAACTTCAGCTATGGACAGTGTTTGTTTCACGAGTGCGTGTCTAAAAGTGGAGTGGAACACAGCCTAGAATTCTTAAGGATTTCTTAAGGGACACAGGGTTTTTTAATGTAGTATGAAGAGTTATAGGAGTATTGAGGAAGGTTCATATTATTATTATTATTATTATATAATAGAATAAGGATGATGTGTGTGGATTTGTATGCTTGGGGTGAAGGAGGGAATTGGGTGAATTAGTCTGTAAACCTATTATCTGATCTACACTCCGGAGCAGATGGTGGTGGTAATGCACCAATTACGCTGGATGCCAACCGCCGTTAAACATTAAGAAGAAGAAGAGGGAGTTAGCAATAGCACGCAGCAGTTGCCAGCATGGCTCACCTGCTGAACACATTGTGCTGTGTACTGGTTGGGAAATGTGTAATTTCAAGCCCAGTCTAAAGTAAGGAGTTTTTTTTTTTTTTTAGTTTACATTGCTGATGTTTTTTGCAGAGATGGTACATGTAAGTATGGCCTATGTTTGGGTTGATGCTAAGAGTTTAAGACCGTGTATTTGTATGCATTTTAGAAGGACTCTTTATTGGCGAGGTTACCACATCATGGTCCAGTTTGAATATGGATTTAAAGATCTTTTCAACGTGGGACCATAGTCTGAACTATTTTTAACTGTTCCTGGTTAGGAAGAGTCTGGTGTTTGAGAGCGGTGGCGTGTTTTCATTTGGATTAGTCAACTTCAGCTATGGACAGTGTTTGGACATTGATGTACTACAGATAAGACTTTCTCACACATCAACTTTCACATGACGAAATCTTACATTGCTTTGTATGCTTTCTTTTTCTTTTTTTCTTTTGTGTATTTACATTTTTGGCTATATGTAGCTGTATTAACCTGAACTGAATGTTTTCTGTTTTGTATTTAATAAATTGATTTGAAATGCCTTTGACTACTGTACATTTTTGACAATATAGACATTAGTTATGTGGTGACTGCATCCATTTCAGATGTATAATAACTGTTTTTCCCAAAGACTTAAGTTATAGAAGCTGAAAAGTATTTAAAGTGAAACAGATGTATTGTTGTAGATTAATAGTGCGGGCCCTGTGTGGGCATAGTGAGGGCTTCCTGGGGGCTAAGTGAGGGCTGCCCGTGCAGGGCCAACGCTAAGGGGCCAACGTTTTGCCAATGAGCAAATTCTCAGGGGCCCTGTGCTGGCAGCCCGCTGGGGGCCCTAAGGCTAGCCCTAAGTGGGCCTGTAAAGGGCCAGTGCAGGCTTGTTTGCAGGGCCACCATCTGATCTGGATAAAGACTGGATCTGGGTGGCTACAGTAACCATCTGATCTGGATACAGACTGGATCCGTATGTCTACAGTGACCTCGGAATAAGAATGAAAGAGACTAATATTAGCATAGATGTCATTCTTCTTACGATGTAACGAGTACATCAGATGTTATGGGAAGTGTTCCTGGCTCCGGTTAACCTAATTAATGCAGCCTAACAATCTTTTAACAGATTTGAATTATAGAAATGCAATAGTGTGTTATGTGTATGCCAAGTTAAAGAGATGGGTCTTTAATCTAGATTTAAATTGACAGAGTATGTCTGCCTCCCGGCCAACGCTAGGTAGATTATTCCAGAGTTTGGGTGCTAAATAGGAAAAGGATCTGCCACCCGCAGTTGATTTTGATATTCTAGGTATTATCAAATGGCCAGAGTTTTGAGATCACAGCAGACATGAAGGATTATAATGTGTTATGAGCTTGCTCAAGTATTGAGGAGCTAAACCATTCAGGGCTTTATAAGTAATTAGCAAGATTTTAAAATGTATTCTTTGTTCAATAGGGAGCCAGTGCAGAGTTGACATAACCGGACTAATGTGGTCGTACTTCCTGGTTCTAGTAAGAACTCTAGCTGCTGCATTTTGGACCAGCTGGAGTTTGTTTATTAAGCGTGCAGAGCAACCACCCAATAAAGCATTACAATGATCTAACCTTGAGGTCATGAATGCATGAATTAACGTTTCTGCATTTGACTTTGAGAGCATAGGTCATCATTTAGATATATTTTTAAGATGGAAAAATGCAGTTTTACAAATGCTAGAAACATGGATTTCAAAGGAAAGATTGCTATCAAATAGCACACCTAGGTTCCTAACTGATGACGAGGAATTAACAGAGCAGCCATTAAGTGTTAGACAGTGTTTTAGGTTATTACATGTGGAGGTTTTTGGTCCAATAATTAAAACCTCAGTTTATTTCAGAATTTAGCAGTGGGAAATTACTAGTCATCCAGTTTTTTTATATCAACTATGCATTCAGTTAGTTTTGCAAATTTGTAGGTTTCATCGGGCCACAAAGAAATATAGAGCTGAGTATCATTAGCATAACAGTAAAAGCTAACACCATGTAGCATCTGGACCACTCAAACACACAATATATATTTTGTTAGCTAGATTTAACAAACACTCTGTAACACCCCAGGAAGCCGAACAGGCCCCTGGTTCCATAGCAATGCTGACACCAGATACATTTACGATCTAAAGGAATGTGAGCAGAGACTCTCACTGCATTTTCCAGAAGCAAGAGGCACAAATGCACAGTAGAAATGTACTTTTCTACTAATTAATTCATAGGAAAACCTTTCTTTGAATGAACAGTTTATCCTTCAGGTCATGGTGTATGTTGTCTCTGATATTTTTAGACTATTTTATGCATGCTTATGAGGGAACCCATTCCTGTCATCCTTTCACTATATGTAATCCTACCTTATTTAGTATCTATGAATTCCCCATCATATGATCGAAACAAGCATGTATATTATATGTCTCTTTAAAGGGTTAAGCTTTAACCCTTTCCTATACAAACTGTGTGTGTATGTTAGACCAGTGTATGTGTTTATGTAGGATGCTAGACTAATTTAAGTGTTTATGTGGTTAATAAAACCTTACTTGTATCACACTTGACGTGGTTCATTGTTTGCTCATAAACTGGAGTCACTTAATCATTTATGCTACAAGCTTTTGTAGAATTGTACAGTAAGGAAGTTATTTCCCTTAACCAGGAAATTAACGTTCTTAGAATTGACAAGACAGTTGACCCTGAGAGGTCAGCTAAATATCTACAGCGGATCTAAAATATTCATAATTAATTAGAACTAGTTATGATTAATTATTCATATTTCCCATGAGCTGATTCGTTACAACCATGTTTCTTGATATCTCCCAAGTGACGTGGTGTCAGCACTGTCTCAAGTCGGACAAAATTTCTAACTGGCATGCACTGCTTCAAGTCAGATTTCGATCGACCTGCACATTAAGTCGAACACAGCTAAGAAATATGAAAACAGAATACAAAATAAAATACATAAACTTAAACACGAAACAAAAACCAATGTGAAATAACCCCCCCCCCCCCCC
>NW_015505953.1:549162-556075 GCF_001515645.1 Sinocyclocheilus grahami
AGGAAGGGTAGTGGAGTGGATGCGGAACATGGGGAGGGATGAAGAGCCATGTCCATGAAGGGGAACTGGACCAGGATCGTGGAGCAGTAGTGGGGCTGAAGACCACCAGGGAGGAGCAGACAGGACAGAAGAACCCCACGGCATAGCAGATGACCACCACAGCAGAGCAAACGGAACAGAAGACCATCACGGTGGATCAGGTGGTGCTGGAGACCATTGTGGAGCTGGTGGAGCCGGCAGAGCAGGCTACCAGGGTGGAGCAGAAGACCTCTACAGTTCAGGAGGACATGGCGGAGCAAAGACATACGCATCACCTGGCCATGACAGAACAGGCAGATGGTTTGTGAGCGGCCCCCGTGGCCATGACATGACAGGCAGAATATCCTTGAATGGCCTCAGTAGCCGTAGCATGACAGGCAGAGAGTTCGGGGATGGCTTCTTTGGCCTTGACAGGGCAGACTATGAGTTCAGAGATGGCCTATTTGGCCGTGACATGACAGGACAGGCAGAGATTTTACGTGTGGCCACTGTGGTCAAAACAGGACAGGCAGGAAACTTACAGGTTGGCACCAACACAGGACTGAGCTCTGGGGCTAGAGCAGGCTCTGGAGCAGGTTCATGGACTGGAGCGTGCTCTGGAGCAGACTCATGGACTGGAGCGGGCTCTGGAGCAGACTCATGGTCTGGAGAGCAGTGTGTGGCCCAAACACACAATATGGTCATTGCCGTAATAGGGAGTGTGACAGCTGGAGACTCCGGTGTGGTATTCCTGTTGGCTAGAGGCTCTGGCATGGTGGTCAACTTGACTGGAGGCTCTGGTGTGGCAGCCATGACGGGTCGAGGCTCTGGAGTGGCAGCCATGATGTGGAGAGGCTCTGGCATGGTGTTAGTTATTAAAGCATAGGCTTAGTTATTTGACTTAAGGTTAAAACATTAAAACCAGTTAAAAACCATCTAAACTGTAATGTTAAAAACATAATCAAAAATGGAACTTTAACACTTTTAACTAAGATGACCTGATATGTTTGGTACCTGGTGTGTTGCAGGAACGGACCAGCCTATTGACAAAGAGGTTCAAACAGGAAGTTGAACTGTTTTTATGGGAATTCTAAAGGAAGTGAGAATGTACCAACTTTTGATGTATTAAAGGGGACATGGGAAAATGTGATGTCCTGATCAATGTGATTTTGGTTTAATAGGGTTCTTTTTGCATTAACTAAAGTTTATCCATGGCTCTAAATTGTAATGTTAAAATTGTTTATTCCAGTCTCCAATTTTTGAGAATTTGTATGGTTTTGTGTCTCCTTTTTTTTTTTTTTTTAGTGGTGCTGGCCACCTCTTATAAATTCAGTGTATGTCTTGTCTAGTGAGTCTTGTGATGTAATGTATCCTGGAAAGGTGGTGCTGTTTTTTGGTCCTCTGTCAGTCTGAGAGGCTCAAGCACGATTATGCCCTTGGAATGCTTTCTATTCCCGGTGATTGAACTTGAATGGAATATGACTTGACATATTTAACTGTTATCATTTTTGTACCTCGAATGAGGCTTGATCACCTTTTATCTTGCTTCAGCAAGCTTCAAGAAAGACTGTCACGACTGAAGACCACTTTGCTCCTGTTTGTGGCTATGGACAATTTTTTGTTGTGATTTGCTAATGCTCATGGCAGATCCATCACAGTCATTAAAGTCCACTTGATATAACATAGTTATAACAGTCCACTTGATATAACACAAATCTCTGCCATATAGCTCAATGCTTTATCGAAGAAGCAATAAATAAACTGCTGAGTTCAATGTAGGTCTAGCTTTCTGTAATGAATAGTCCATTTAGGAGTGTGAATGTGAACCCAAGTGCAGTTTAATTACAAAGCTTGATCAAACAAACACTAAATTAAGACTTGACTAGAACTATGAAATGAACATGAACTCACCAACAGAGGTTAGAGCAAACAAAGCTAGACAAGAGACAATGACAACATGAGAGCTATTTATATCAAACAATAGGAGAACACGTGACAAGAACAACCAATGACACAGTGGAGCAGAGGAACATGAACCAATCAGAATTAAGACCACATGACAAGACAATAGATGTATTCATGTAGCGCTTGCGCCGACCGATTGGTGGCTGACTAGAAGCAGTGCATTCCGTTTAGAAATTTTGTCCGACTTGAGACCGTGCTGGAACCACGCCATATGTTAATATGGCATCAAAGTACTGCAAGAGCGATTCGAGAGCAGTCGGCTGACTCAGCCGGTGCAGCTTCTCCAGAGCGGCTACAGGAGCATGATATGACAACGATGACGTGTTTTGCGTTTATTCTGACACCCTTCATTTACACTAATGTTCAAATCTGTGTTTTTATAACTCTTTTACTGTAGTCGCAATGTTATATAGAGTCATGTTTATCAAAAAACTGTATAGTAAATAGTATTTAAGTAGTAAATGGTATTTAATTTGCTTCATGAAAACATCTCTGAAACACCTGTGTATTTGACAAATATTGCATTTAATTCACTTCATCTGTGTTAAAGTATGCAAACACCGCGCAAGCCTCACTAACAGCTCCTATCTGGAAGCGGCAACTCTCGCCCATCCGTCTGCGCAGTGCCGCATGAAGTCGAACACACCTAATAAACCAATGAAAGCATGACACATGAACTAAAGGAACACGAGGGAACAGGGAATTACATGACAATGACAAGAGAATACAAAATAAAAGACAAACACGAATCAAAACCAATGTGACACTTATGTTTTTAATGATTTATTAAAACTATTACAAACAACTAAACTTAAAATATTAATAAACCAAAAAAAAGAAAATTGGAAAATTGCTTATAAGTTTCTGTGTTCAAAGGATATGTCAATTTATGCTCTTCAAAATGTTTTCTAACGTTTTTTGCCATATCGTGATTCACACTAATTTTGAAAATTGCAAAAATAAGGTCATAAGCTGATACCCTAAAATACTGTTTATACCACTTATGCAAAAAACAGCAATAATAACCTACTGTTATATTATCCTGTGTAGCAAATCAGCTCAAAGGGGAAATATGAATAATTAATCATAACTAGTTATAATTAATTATAAATATTTAGATCTGCTGTAAGCTTTCATTTGACCTCTGTGTCAACTGTCTGTTAATTCTAAGAACGTTAATTTCCTGGTTAAGGAAAATAACTTTCTTACTGTACAATACTACTCAGAGCTTGTAGCATAAATATGCATGATTAGGGACTCCAGTTATGAGCAAACAATGAACAACGTCAAGTGTGATACAAGAAAGACTTTATTAACTACATAAGCACTTAAACTAGTCTAACATACACACACGCATACAGTTGGTATAGGAAAAGGGTTAAAGCTTAGGCAGTAAAAAGAAGATAAATAAAAACATGAAGCTATGGTGCCATTTGATATTCAGCAAATCTACAGCCTGAAGGAAACATCAGTTTCTTAGTTCAAACACACCTTTGTAAAAAGGTGCAAACGATACTTAATGTATCAATTAATAAGACTAAGTTTGATACTTGCACGTCTTGTCTGTCTGAAAGAGGGTCCTGATGCAATCTGAAGTTGATCTTTGCTGAAGTTGGTTGATGAAAAATAACCAGTTTGTGTCAGAGGATCTCGATTAATGGAAAGTCAAGGCTGAAGCCTGGCACAAACTTAGGGTGTCCTTAGGAGCACTCTAGCTCACATCCTCATCTTCTCAGAATCTAACAGAACCGCAGACTGAAGGCGGGTCACTGATGTGAGGCCTTTAAGGTCTGACAAGATTCACACCTCTCAGGATGAGCTTGTCCAATGAGAAAGGCTGAAATTCCAAGCGGGAGGTTGGAAATACTGGGGAGTTGTATGTGAGACCATGGTAATTTGCATATGGAACTTGAATCAAAATTACTAAAGATTCTTAGAACACTAATATATTACCTATGTACCAACATACTGTATAATATACACTCTCGTTTAGATCATCAGAAGACGAATTCATAGATACTAAACATGGTAGGATTACATATAAGTAAAATGACATGAACGAATGGTTCTAGCATAAGCCTGCATAAAACAGTATACAATATAAAAGACAATATACAAGGACAGTAACAACATACACAATGACCTGAAGGATATGCGTGTTCATTCAAAGAAAGGTTTTCCTATGAATTAATTAGAGAACAGTCAATTTCTCTGGGCATTATGTGTCTTTCCTATGAGGAAAATTAGTGAGTTTCTCTGCCCGCATTCCATTGGTTGCCATGGAACCAGAGGCCTGTTCTGACTTTCTGAGGTGTTAGGTGCATATCGGGGGAAGGGTCCATAGACCCTCGTAATTGACTCTTTGGTTAGGTGAGGGGGCGTTAGATATTATTTGTTAAATATAACAAAAAGTTGTGTGTCTGATTGGTCCAAATGCTACATAATTCCCCCCTTTCAAACGTTGTTGTCCATCCAATAGACAACAGCGAGCGACGTCAAAGGTGCAGAACAATCAGACACGCACCTGCCACTCACGGCTGGGAGACAGTGGTGGCTCTCTGGCTGTTGTTGCCTCCAGGAATGGTTGTGGTGCCATGGTGGATGCTGTCAGGTGGTGTGCTGTGGTGATGTAGGCTGTAGCAAGGTGAGGGTCCTCGAGCTTGTGCAGCAGGTGTTGCGGCTGTGTCACCTGTCACCCTGAAGTGAGTTGGTCTGGGTAAGATGGTTGTTTGTCTATGTTGTTAGCCAGTAGGCTATAAACACCTTTAGTGGAGGCCTTGTGCTTGTTAAAGGCCTTCTGTGTCAGGTCACGCAGTTGTTGAATAGGCATTGTGCGGCAGGCTATAATGCCTAAATGGTGACTTACCATAGGATGGAGGTTTCGGAGGAAAAGGCTTTTGAAGCTGGTGTGTCCTCCGCCATCCCAGGGTAATTGTGAGCTCCGAAGTAAGCTCGTCGAAGTCTGTGGTAGTAACCATGGGGAGTTTCATGCCGGCCTGTTTTGTGTCTAGGGCAGTGATCAGTCCGTGTTCAGACTCTGAGTCTGAGAATTCCTTTATGATGGCTTGTTTAAGTTGCTGGTGAGGCCACTCTCAGGATCAGTTCCTTTAATGTCCTCAGGATCTCTGTTGCTGAGCAAGGACTTGGATTTCACCTCGGGCTGCTTGCAGGTGGCATTCACAGGCATTGTTTCGGTTCGCCTGAATTAAACTTTTTCCTTCTGTAGCTGCAGAGGTTTTCAGGAAGCTGACTTGTATGTTGTTAGCCAGTAGGCTATCCGTGGTACCCGCGATGTGGAACAGCCAGATTAGACTCTCACTGGTGAGAGTGCAGATGGTTCCAGGGATTGCAGGGAATTGTTATGGAGAATTTGTAGTGTGCAGAGAGTTTCAGACTGACCTAGTGATGATGGCAGGAGAGCAGCAGGTGGTTGTTAGCCCTCTTTCTTTTACTTGAGTCCATGCGCAGTCGGTAGGACTGTTTCAATTATTTCTGAACCATGTCAAGCTCCTCTTTAATTGATGAGTCAGGGTTTGGACCTCAGCTCTGGCTGCATGCAGATGGCCTTCTAAGGCCTTATCTCTAGTGTCTCTCACTCATTAAGTTTCACATACGCTGTTTTTAACAGTGATTTTGTGTGAAACTTCTTTTTCCAAGTCCTGTCTGGTGGCTTTTTCAAGCTGCTCATGGTGTCCAGCAGCTGTTAACGCCTCCTGAAGACTGGTGATTTCCTTCTGTTGCACCATTCTGTAAGGTTCCTTGCATCTGTTCTGTGCTTTCTCTCGTTGAGCAGGTGTCAGTTCCCTGTAGAACTCTGTGACTAGCAGGTTCAGTTCATTTACCTCCTGTCTGAGGCCCGTGAGGCTGTGGGCCAAAGAGAGGATAATGCTGGCAGATCCTGGTGGTTCAGGCTGGGTGTCAGGTGTCCACTTGTGTCACAGTCTCGCTGTTCCTTTCTCTGCCATTGCAGGTCATTGGCTACTTTGGGCTGAAGGATGTCTATCGCAGTGCTCTGCTGGGTTTCCAAGTGGTCCTGGTGAGCTGGCAGGGCTGGATGTCTGTGGAATGTCTGCAACATACTTGCACACTTGTGGGAACACCAGAGAGAGAGAGGCAGAAGGCAAATGCAAGTACGTACAAAGGTGTTAAGCTATCTGTATGGGGAACGGCTGTCTAGGCCGTGTAAGGTATGAATAGCTGGTGAGGGGCAGCTAGTGAGGTAGGGTGCTATGTTTTTGCGTTTGTGAACACAGAGAGTTTGAGTAACTTTGTTGAGGGGGCTGTAAGCAGGGGTCAGCTGATGACTGGGCTATACGTGTGCATTGATGGTTTGGTCACTATGACAAAACTGAAATAAAATAAGATGAAATCAAAAAGGAAAAGGAAGCAGGATTTTACCTTTTTACCTATTTGCTAGGAGATATGGCTAAGCAGGTGTCACTTGTGGGTGATGCTGCAATAGACTGATACACCTAGGGTTAAACTGTTAGCTAAGCTAGCAGGGACACACCAAATACCTCGAGGTCAAAAGAAAAAGAAACAATGGGAAGTGTTCCTAGTTCTATCTGGGCCTACATTGTGTTGAACAGTAACTGCACTTCAATGTACTAGGCCTGGCACTGAGGAATGAGAAGGAATAGAGAGGAAACAGGGATTAGGCTACTAATAGCCTGTGTAACTCAAGAAAACATCAGTTGCTAAAACTACTGCAATCCTATACAAAGAGGGAGGATGATGATGGTCAAATAAACTAAAATGAAAAGGTCCTAATAACTGTAGGAAACTAAAAGGAAAAATAGATAAATTGATTCAATTAAGTCTTAGAAGAGAGTCTAAGAGAGAGAGAGAGAGAGAGAGAGAGAGAGAGAGAGAGAGAGAGAGGGGGGGGGGGGGGGGGTGTGAAAGATACACTTTACACACACCTATCTAT
>NW_015505953.1:557325-558613 GCF_001515645.1 Sinocyclocheilus grahami
AAACACCTTTAGTGGAGGCCTTGTGCTTGTTAAAGGCCTTCTGTGTCAGGTCACGCAGTTGTTGAATAGGCATTGTGCGGCAGGCTATAATGCCTAAATGGTGACTTACCATAGGATGGAGGTTTCGGAGGAAAAGGCTTTTGAAGCTGGTGTGTCCTCCGCCATCCCAGGGTAATTGTGAGCTCCGAAGTAAGCTCGTCGAAGTCTGTGGTAGTAACCATGGGGAGTTTCATGCCGGCCTGTTTTGTGTCTAGGGCAGTGATCAGTCCGTGTTCAGACTCTGAGTCTGAGAATTCCTTTATGATGGCTTGTTTAAGTTGCTGGTGAGGCCACTCTCAGGATCAGTTCCTTTAATGTCCTCAGGATCTCTGTTGCTGAGCAAGGACTTGGATTTCACCTCGGGCTGCTTGCAGGTGGCATTCACAGGCATTGTTTCGGTTCGCCTGAATTAAACTTTTTCCTTCTGTAGCTGCAGAGGTTTTCAGGAAGCTGACTTGTGAAGGGTCAAGCAGAAAGCTTTGGCTCCCCCCTTTGTATCTGTGTACAGGGGTGAGGGAGTTTGCACTGCTGGCTGTGTGACATGCAGCAGGGTTTCTTTTACTTGAGTCCATGCGCAGTCGGTAGGACTGTTTCAATTATTTCTGAACCATGTCAAGCTCCTCTTTAATTGATGAGTCAGGGTTTGGACCTCAGCTCTGGCTGCATGCAGATGGCCTTCTAAGGCCTTATCTCTAGTGTCTCTCACTCATTAAGTTTCACATACGCTGTTTTTAACAGTGATTTTGTGTGAAACTTCTTTTTCCAAGTCCTGTCTGGTGGCTTTTTCAAGCTGCTCATGGTGTCCAGCAGCTGTTAACGCCTCCTGAAGACTGGTGGTTTCCTTCTGTTGCACCATTCTGTAAGGTTCCTTGCATCTGTTCTGTGCTTTCTCTCGTTGAGCAGGTGTCAGTTCCCTGTAGAACTCTGTGACTAGCAGGTTCAGTTCATTTACCTCCTGTCTGAGGCCCGTGAGGCTGTGGGCCAAAGAGAGGATAATGCTGGCAGATCCTGGTGGTTCAGGCTGGGTGTCAGGTGTCCACTTGTGTCACAGTCTCGCTGTTCCTTTCTCTGCCATTGCAGGTCATTGGCTACTTTGGGCTGAAGGATGTCTATCGCAGTGCTCTGCTGGGTTTCCAAGTGGTCCTGGTGAGCTGGCAGGGCTGGATGTCTGTGGAATGTCTGCAACATACTTGCACACTTGTGGGAACACCAGAGAGAGAGAGGCAGAAGGCAAATGCAAGTACGTACA
>NW_015505953.1:559196-559957 GCF_001515645.1 Sinocyclocheilus grahami
GTGTAAGGTATGAATAGCTGGTGAGGGGCAGCTAGTGAGGTAGGGTGCTATGTTTTTGCGTTTGTGAACACAGAGAGTTTGAGTAACTTTGTTGAGGGGGCTGTAAGCAGGGGTCAGCTGATGACTGGGCTATACGTGTGGTCAAACTATTACTCAAGGCATTGATGGTTCACGGGTTTGGTCACTATGACAAAACTGAAATAAAATAAGATGAAATCAAAAAGGAAAAGGAAGCAGGATTTTACCTATTTAGTTTTTTGCTAGGAGATATGGCTAAGCAGGTGTCACTTGTGGGTGATGCTGCAATAGACTGATACACCTAGGGTTAAACTGTTAGCTAAGCTAGCAGGGACACACCAAATACCTCGAGGTCAAAAGAAAAAGAAACAATGGGAAGTGTTCCTAGTTCTATCTGGGCCTACATTGTGTTGAACAGTAACTGCACTTCAATGTACTAGGCCTGGCACTGAGGAATGAGAAGGAATAGAGAGGAAACAGGGATTAGGCTACTAATAGCCTGTGTAACTCAAGAAAACATCAGTTGCTAAAACTACTGCAATCCTATACAAAGAGGGAGGATGATGATGGTCAAATAAACTAAAATGAAAAGGTCCTAATAACTGTAGGAAACTAAAAGGAAAAATAGATAAATTGATTCAATTAAGTCTTAGAAGAGAGTCTAAGAGAGAGAGAGAGAGAGAGAGAGAGAGAGAGAGAGAGAGAGAGAGGGGGAGGGGGGGGTGGTTTGAGAGTGACACTTT
>NW_015505953.1:560319-561253 GCF_001515645.1 Sinocyclocheilus grahami
AGTTTGGTGCAAGCCTGAGGGAGTTTGCACTGCTGAGTGAGGGTGAGGGAGTAGGGTGTCTCTCCCACTGTGGTTACTTTTGCAGCCTATAAGAGTACTATTTGGACCATGTCAAGTTCGTCTTGAGTGTTGTTCAGCTGATGGATCAGAGTCTAAATTCTGGCAACTTTGTCTAAGAGCTCAGAATTAGCTGTTTCAATAGTAATTTTGTGTGGGGAAATTTTATTTTCCAGGTCTGAGTGAGGGTGAGGGAGTAGGGTGTCTCTCCCACTGTGGTTACTTTTGCAGCCTATAAGAGTACTATTTGGACCATGTCAAGTTCGTCTTGAGTGTTGTTCAGCTGATGGATCAGAGTCTAAATTCTGGCAACTTTGTCTAAGAGCTCAGAATAAGCTGTTTCAATAGTAATTTTGTGTGGGAAAGTTTCATTTCCAGGTCCTTTCTGCCTGCCTTTCCAGGTGCTCTCTCTGTTCCGCAGCTGTCAGAGCCTTTTGAAGTCTATTGATTTCCTCCTGTAACTCCATTCTGCTGGGGTCCTTGTGGGATACTGCCGTGATCTGTTGCTTGAGATAATTTACCTCCTGTTTCAGACCCAAGAGGTTGTGGGCCAGGAAGGTGATGATCTTGGTGAGCTCTTTGTCATCTCTGGGCAGTTAGACTGAGCATCTGCAACATTTTGGCAAACTCGTGTTGAGAGTAAGGGCTAGAGATTAATACAAGATCAAACAGAATGTGGAGCTAGGTTTTACAGCTAGGTTTTGCCAGGTATGGTTAGCTGAAATATTAGGTTACCTTAGCTGTGGATGACAGAATGCTAAAATAGGTTTGGGTCAGCATATGTTTGCTGAAAAGGGTGTGAACAGAGTTCTGATTGATGACTTAAGACTGTTCTTATTGTCAAATTATCACTCAGAACTTACTGATGGTTCACAAC
>NW_015505953.1:561341-562221 GCF_001515645.1 Sinocyclocheilus grahami
AAGGAAGATGGAGAGCATTCCTATTCAGATTGTGTTTATTACTTGGTGCTCAGGACTATAGTTATGCCCTAGTATTTGTCTAGATGACTTGTGTAACAGGGTCATAAAATTAGAGCACATGTTGAAAGTAAACAAATCAAAAATAGAAATGTCTCTGGTTCCTTTTGAGGTCCAGGGAGAACATCAAATGAAAGTGGAACAAAAGGGGGTATAAAATGTAAATGGATTTAAAATGAGCTGACTGCTATTATTAAAATAGGGTAATCAATCTGGTGTTAGGAACAACCAGGAGCACTAGTGATTAACTGTAAGCTTTGTGTTGGGCAACACACCATGGTTGGTCACAGCTGCTGCGTGTTCAGCTCCCATGCCGAGACCATACCATGTGTGTGCCCCGCCCTTCGTAGCGTGTTATTCACTGTGCTATTAAAAACCCCCAATAACTTAATAATTGTTCTCTAGATAAACAGTTCAAATTTAATTAAATTTAGATTTAATTATCTAGTAACTGAACAATAGCATTCAGGAAGGATACATCTAAGATTGTTACATTAGCTGAGAAGAATTGAAGATGGGGAAACAGAGAATAGAGAAAGTGAAAAATCAGAAACCAGGGATTAGGTTAAGTTCAAATTACTTCACACTGCATACACACATGCTGTATTTAAAAGCTTCAAGTAAAGGGTGCTAACCCCTAATTGTTAAAGCTATTCGGTAGCTTAGCCTAAGATGAAACGATGCTAAGTTGTGTAAGCTTAGCCGGTTTGTTTACAACATGGCACCACCAGGTGATGCGTGTGCTATGTGGAGTTAGCGCTTCCTGTGACAAGTTGTAGTCATGGTAACCAATGCATGCCAGTGCAATTCAAGCAGTTTAGTG
>NW_015505954.1:0-852 GCF_001515645.1 Sinocyclocheilus grahami
TCACTACAAACCGTGTGTGTGTGTCAGGCTTTTCCTACATTGAGGCAGCCAAATGTCCCCTCAAGGACATTAAAACCAGAAATCAACCAACCAACCAATGGTGTGAGGGTTAGTTTAAGGAGTAGAAGATAGAAAATACCATTAGTTCAGTATAAAAAAACAATAAATGTCAATCAAATGTCCTCACTATGATAGAAAAACAAAAAAATGTGTGCAAATGTGGATTTTCCTGCATAAGGCTGACAATCTATTCTGTTTAGGGCCCCAGACACACATACGCACACACACACAAAGGGGTCAAATCAATTCCAATTTCCTAGGTGTTCATCAGAATGATTGGGATGGCAGGGCTGAGATGGAGAGCCAGGCACACACACTCATTTAGTTAGACAAAGCTGCATTCTGGCTGTCTGGGTTATGGGTCACATCAGGTTTAACCTTTACGCAACATGAAAAAAAGAGGACAAGAGAACAGCTTTAAACACAGGCCCTTAAACACCTCCAAAGAGAGAGAGATGCTAATGTGTGCCTGACATGAAGCTTTTTTCATATGAACAAGCACCATGTTTGTCCATTTGTAAATATCAATGCAAAATTATGTAAATATCTATGTGACATGTTTATTAGTGTGTGTGTGTTTGTAGCTCAGTGCATTAGCGCACTGGCCGCAGGGTCGGCCCCATGAGAGTATTTTTGATTTTAATGGCATATATATCGCTATCCGAAAGATGTCAAACTGCACATAGATTACTAATCTGAGCATGAGACACGACACAACCCTGCCTCCCACCCACAAAACAAACCTACAAATAAATACCAAAAGTACACAAACTGATCTGCGTACACACACAC
>NW_015505954.1:862-1145 GCF_001515645.1 Sinocyclocheilus grahami
TAGTGAAGCAAAAATGAATCCATTAAGGCTTCCATTCTCCCCTCTATTCCTCTTCCTCTCTCAGTTCTCTTCCCTGCACACCTCACACGCTCCCATTTAAAAAACTGCTGCCCTGGCAGCACGTGCACACTTAAAACTGTTTTTCCATGTCTTTTCAGAAATATGCATTTCTGTGCTGTCCACTTAAGTGCCTGCTCAAAATTTAAACATGGTGGCCCATACTTCTTCTGCTTCCATTTACATCCTCTTTTCGCTGTATCTTCTTCACTTTATCTATTCATGA
>NW_015505954.1:5171-7118 GCF_001515645.1 Sinocyclocheilus grahami
TATATATATACAGTATATAATATGGAAAAGAGCAGCTTGGATGTTTTTCAAAACATCACCATTTGTGTTCCACAGAAGAAAGTAAGTCATAAAGGTTTGCAACTATATGAGGGTGAGTAAATAACAACATAATTTTCATTTTTGGGTGAGCTCTCCCTTTAAATGTGCCATCCATTTATGTAAGAACACACTGACTCAGCAAAGCAGTCTAAAATCTGGTTTGTGGTGCCCTTACCTGTGTGTGTAATACACATCCTGTCTCCGTCTGCCCGTTTTGATGGAAAGAACAAAAAAGTGCATGTGGTGCGGATGAGGGGGAGTGGGGGCAGTTAGTCCACCATCTGGCAGAACCTAGGGCTGTTTTTACCCCATTGCCCACATCTCTCTTTCATTCTCTCTCTCCTTTCACCTTATTTCCTTTCGCTTAGAGACACTACAGTAAATGTAAATGCAGATGGGCTACAAAGCAACCAGAAAGACTTGAGCTGCAGAAACTAGACTCACACACAACATCAACACACTCCCACAAAAGACCCAAATTAGGTTAATGGAGATGAATTGTAATTGAAGCCATGGCTGACGTAGACCACACACACACACCCTCCTTTACAAGGAGCGCTGGAACAGGCTAGAGGGGTGGATAAAGAAAAATGGGTGGATGAGAAAGACAAAAGGGATGGATGGATGGAAAGATGGAGAGGGGAAAAATCAGTGGGAGGTAACGCCAAAGGAGCTCTAAGCGTGCTGCAAAACTCTTGTCATCTCAATAAAACTCATTCCCGAGCTGAAACGAAGAGAAAGAGAGGGATTGATGGAAAGATACAGGAAAGTGAAAGGGAGCCAGTGATTCATATGAGTGAGCAGACATGGGTCAGGTCAGGAAATGAAACAGCAAGACGTCATGACACTTACACCTCTGCACGTCTTTGTCTTGAAAAGTTTGATGAGAAATATTTGAGTTCATAATGGGATCTCTGTCTACTGATTACACAATTTGTCATGGAAAGTTTAATGATAAATCTTCAAGTTCTTGATGACATCTCTGATTTCTGGAAAATCTGAGCAGTTTGAATACTTTTACCCCAATTTTACAGTCTCTGCACTGGCTACCTATTATTACTTACCTATAAGTCCCTTAATGGGTTAGCTCCTGCATACCTAACGTCTCTAGGTTACGTATGTAACCATGGTTACCCGAGGGAACGAGACGCTGCATCGAGATTCGCTTTGGAAACGCCCTTGCGTGACCGCGTTCTGAAGCACGTGTCAAATCCGTCCGATGGAGCAGCGAGACGTCACGAGCAGGGTGACGTAAGCACCAGAAAGCATAAAAGCGCATCCAGCCGGGCGTCACCCAGCTTCGATGAAGTACCGCCTGCAGGGATGCAGGGAGTATGGCAAAGAGACCCAGCGTCTCGTTCCCTCGGGGAACCATGGTTACATACGTAACCTAGAGACGTTCCCCTTCAGGAACTCGAGCTGCGTCGAGATTCGCTTTGGGAACGAGAATACCAACTGCGCCATACTACCAAGTCCCTGCCTGTGTGTGTATCTTATAAGCACATCACGAAAAGAGAACTTGGGAACCTGGGGTAGATGCCAGGTGCAGGTTGTAAAAGAGGACAAAAGTGTGCGGAAAGGACCAGCCCGCCGCAGCACAAATGTCCTGCAAGGCCACACCAAAGCTGAAAGCCTTGGAGGCCGCCATACTCCTGGTAGAGTGCGCTCTGATCCCCATAGGTGACGGGAGGCCAGAGGACTCGTAGGCTAGTGAGATGGCCTCGACCACCCACCTACTCATAGTCTGCTTGGTCGCTGGAGATCCTCTCTTGGGCGGACCAAAGCAAACAAAAAGCTGATCTGCCTTACACCATGGGGCAGCTCTGTGTGCGTAAGCGTCCAGTGCTCGAACTGGACAGAGCAGATTAAGCCTTTCTTGGCCTACTT
>NW_015505954.1:7241-8468 GCF_001515645.1 Sinocyclocheilus grahami
AGGAAATAGCGAGGAGAAAGATGGTCTTGAGCCTGAGCAACTTGACCGAACTTCTTCTATGGGTTCAAAGGGGGCATTGCATGAGCCCTCCAGAACCACAGCCAGGTCCCATGAGGGGACCTTGGTGCGCTGTACTGGCCTCAGCCTCAGGGTGCCACGGAGGAAACGAGTGGCAAGTGGGTGTCTTCCCAATGATTGACCACCCAGAAGGGCGTGGTAAGCAGCTAAGTCCGCCACGTATACCTTCAGAGTGGAGGGAGATAACCCTGCGGAGAATCGCTCCTGCAGAAACTCCAGAACTGTACCAATTGGGCAGTTGACTGGGTCCTGCAGTCGCTGACCGCACCGTGAAGCGAAAAGTTTCTACTTCAAGGCGTACTGTTTCCTAGTGGACGGGAGCTCTGGACTGGAGTATAGTCTCAACAACCTCAGTTGAGAGACCAGATACTATGAGCTGTGCCCCCTCAGGGGCCACGGCCACAGCTTCCATAACTCCGGGCGGGGGTGAAGAATGGCGCCCCCCACCTGAGAGAGGAGGTCCCTCCTGATCGGAATCTCCAGCGGAGAGCCATCGAGGAGGGACACCAAGTCCGAGAACCAGCTTGTACAAGGGGCGCGAACGCAGACCCCCCTGCCGATTGATGTAGGAGACCACCGATGTGTTGTCTGTGCGGACAAACAGTTGATGCCCCCTTAGGTCTGGAAGGAAATGTGTCAGAGCTCGAAACACAGCCAGCATTTCCCAGCAGTTGATGTGCCAAAAGAGATGATGGCCTTCCCACAGACCCTGGGCAGAGCGGTCACTCATGACCGCTCCCCAGCCCGTGAGAGAGGCATCCGTCGTTAGCGTTACGCGATGACAAGGAGCCCCTAACGTTGGGCCTTGAACCAGGAACCAACGTTCTTCCACATGTCTAAGGCACATCAGCATCGCCGCATGACCTTGATCATGCAAAGCGGATTCCCCCTCTGGGAAAATCCTTTGGTTCTGAGTCACCACTGCAAGGGTCTCATGTACAGCAGGCCAAATGGTATCACGTTGGACGCCGCTGCCATCAGGCCCAACAGCCTCAGAAACTGTTTGACAGTGAGTGACTGGCTTTCTCTTACTCTCGTGACTGTCGTGAGGATTGACTCAATTCGAGCAGGAGACAGACATGCCTGCATCGAGGTTGAGTCCCACACCACGCCTAAATAAGTGGTTCTCTGTAGTGGAGAAAGAACACT
>NW_015505954.1:12221-15170 GCF_001515645.1 Sinocyclocheilus grahami
GGGATTAACTGGGGATCAGGAGCCCTCCCTTGGCTTAACTGGGGGTCAGGAGCCCTTCCGGGGCTAAATGAGGAATCGGGAGCCCTCACTGGGCTAAACGAGGGGACAGGAGCCCTCCCTGGGCTTAACTGGGGATCAGGAGCCCTCCCTGGGCTCAACTGTAGATCCGGAGCCCTTCCTGGGCTGAACTGGGGATCAGGAGCCCCAGAGCCTCAATGAAGGGGAGCTCCAGACGATCTAGGGCGGTGAACCGAGCGGCAACTTCCATGCCGCGGAGGAAAACAAAGAAAACAAAAAACTTTTCATAAAAACGAAAACATTAAAATGGGGAGAAGGGGCGCCGCTTACTTCTTGTTTTGGGTCAGCTGTTCTTTCACGGTCACTCGGGTAAGGAATGAGGAGATCCAGGAGAATACATAAACTTCGATTTTAATTAAACAAACAAAGGGATACAAACACAAAAACTCGGTATGACGTTTAACAGCTGACACAGACTCAGGAAAACACATGGTATAAATGTGAGGGCAAATGAGATAATTAATCAAACACAGCTGGAACCAAATAAACATAATGGGGACAGGAACAGGAAGACCAAAAATGAATGGGAAACACAAGACACAGGAACACAAGACTGACACATATATTGTTATATTTCATTAACATCAATTTTGTCTCAAATGTTTCTCGTGAAATGCTCCATGAGGGGGAAAAACAGACAAAAAATTGAAAATTTTAAGTACATTAAGGCTAAAAAATTAACATAAAATATAACTACAGTATCGTCATGAAGGAATTTAATGAGAAATGTTTGAGTTTATATTAAAATCTTGGTAACACTTTATTTTAGGGTATCTTAACTAGTTGCTTATTAGCATGCATATTACTAGAATATTAGCCATTTATTAGTACAAATTAAGCACATATTAATGCCTTATTCTACATGACCTTATTCTACATCCCTAATCCTACCCAATACCTGAACTTAACAACTACCTTACTAACTATTAATAAGCAGCAAATTAGGAATTTATTGAGGGAAAGTCTTAGTTAATAGTGAATAAGTGTTCCCTATTCTAAATTGTTACCAAAATCCCTAATGTTTGATCGCAGATGCTTTCTTGGTAGATCTGAGCACAGTCTGATACATTATGGAGATTACTTATGACACTTTACAGGAGAAATGTGTACGATTACTACCTCAGGTGGTCTTTTCCTCGGGAGACAATATAAAAGTTTCTCTATTTAATTTCATTATTGTCTAGGATAAACGACTGAGATATTAAAGATATCTTCTGTGGATGTCAGTCACAAACAAATGCCATGCGCTATGATCTCACAAAGATACAGAGAGGGACAGGAACATCAAAAACATAACCTCAGCTAGAGAGGGTCTCAAAAAGACAGACAGGAATGAAGGGAAGAGGGAGAGAAAGAGATACAAGGAGCTGATGAATGCGAGTTTTCCTCTCAAATAAACAAGGCAAGCTCTTGTCTATCAGAGAATGCGAGGGAGAGAGAGACAGAAAGCACACAGTGTCTAAAGAAAAAAATACATAGGCATTCAAAAAAAAAATAACTGAGGTGCATGCAACTGAATAAGCAAAGAAATGGTGAGAAAGACAGAGAATGTCATGAGGTGAGAGGAGGAGAGGAGAAGTAGAAGAGCATGGTGCTCTGCAGGAAGAGTGAGAGATTGAGACAAACACAAACTATTGATGAGTGTGCACATACCAAATGAACATAAGAAAATAAATAATAAATGAAGGATGGTAGTTTCATGTAGCCACAGCTTTGACTAATTGACAAAAAAGTAATCAGAAATAGATAAAAATAGATATATTTCTAAATAAATCTAATAGATAAAAGAGCCACAATAAAAGTCCTTAACACTAGCATTAACAGACATTAATTTTAAAAGTATGCACTGATTATTTCACAAATGTAACTCAGAAAACAAAGCAGAATATATAATTATGTTGTGGATAACTAGTTAACAATACTAGTTAGTAGGGTAAGAGTTAGGTTTGTATTTATAAAAAAAAATGCATAATGGTTATCTCACAGGTGTCACTAATAAAACAAAGCATAATATATAATTGTTGCATATAACTAGTTCACTTAATAGTTAGTATGGTTAGGTTAGGGTTTCTATCTGTAAAAAAAATAACAAAAAATTCTGTCCATTTTAAAAATACATATTTTACAAATGTAACTAAAAAAAAAAGCACAATGTATAATTATGTTGCAAATAACTAGTTAACTTAATACTAGTAAAGTATAACTAAATATAAATAAACAAACGTTTTTGCAAATCCACTGATTGATTCTATCTGTAAAAAAAATAACAAAAAATTCTGTCCATTTTAAAAATACATATTTTACAAATGTAACTAAAAAAAAAAGCACAATGTATAATTATGTTGCAAATAACTAGTTAACTTAATACTAGTAAAGTATAACTAAATATAAATAAACAAACGTTTTTGCAAATCCACTGATTGATTTGTCCTCAAAATCGCTTGTTGCACCTTGTAAACACAACTTCCTGGTGGACTGATAACAAACTGTGTGAGACTAGTTAAGGGGTGTCAGGCTAAAAGTGAACAATAGTGCATGTGTGTAAACATACTCATGCATCTTGCATGTTTCAGCGTTCGACTCTTGCTTTACGCTAGCAAGACTGTGAGCGTTCAGCTGTTCAGCAAAAGCATCAAGAACAATCTGTTCCAATACATGCAGAAAGACTAACTGTGTATGAGTGTATATGCGTATGTGGTTTGTGCGTTTGTTGTGCGAGACAAGCGGTCATGCTCTGATGCCCTAGGACTAGTATTAAAGGTATGGTGACTGCAGAGAAGATCTGTTTGTGTGTGCGTGTATGTGTTTGAGGAGGTGGAGGAGGTTTGTGGTGGTCTCTAGAGAGTTTGTATCAAGACTAGGCTGGTTTTC
>NW_015505954.1:15381-15963 GCF_001515645.1 Sinocyclocheilus grahami
ACATTTTTATAGTGAAATTATATATTCAACAAGAAAATGATGAAATATCATTAAAATATACTTCTTAGGAATTATTTTCTTTTGTTAGAATAAAATGCACTGATGAATCATATACAATACAACCCGGAATGTGTGTTAAGACAACAAAAAGGGTCGCTAGGTTATGAATTCATATTTTCTTGAATATTATCTTGAAAAGCTGGACAACTTCAGTTGTTCGAGAAGTAAAACAATGACACTGGAAATGTCTTTGTGAGGGTAAGTAGAAGAGAAATAAATAGGGCCAAAGATCGAACCCTGATGTACACTGCTACTGTATGAGTGCAAAATAATACACAACAACCAGGAAAGCAACTCCACAAGTTAGTTGTCAAGATTTAATGTACAGTCAAAGTATGTTTTCCCCAAAAAATGTCTTCACAAAATTTTAAAAGACAAAAGGAAAGGGGAAAAAAAGCATTACAAGCCCAAGGCAGTGCAAAGTTTGGGTACTGGACCAAAGCCGTCAAACTATAACTGGGCAGAGAGCAACAGAAATGCATACTACCTGACACTTCAGGAGGGGCATGGAGAGAAAGAGAA
>NW_015505954.1:17528-17839 GCF_001515645.1 Sinocyclocheilus grahami
ATCATATCGATCGGAACACAGTTCATGCATGTAGCTCACTTCTAAGCGAAGACTGGATTAATCGCTGGGCTACATCATGCGTCATTCACGGTGAGAAAACATTAAAAGTACTACAATACCAGGGAGGAAGATCGGGTTGTAGATGTTTGCCTGACATCCTGGCTCTGTCTGCACAGCGTGAATGCACTGATGATGTGTCCTGTCTGCGCGAACCGGGTGCGCAGAGGGGAATGCTAAACATACGTTGACAGGCAGGTAGGAAAGCTTATTAAAACGTTCGGACCGAGCGTTTTGATTGGACGAACATTTCT
>NW_015505954.1:19460-22843 GCF_001515645.1 Sinocyclocheilus grahami
TCTGCCATTGGATGTTACATCTTCTTGAACTCTTAATGTTTTTAAAATTAAATTTGTACTCTCTGGCATTTTAGTACATTAGTATATGGATGTTTTAATGTTTTGTCTTGCTGTTCCTTTGCTTTCTATTGTAATGTACAGCACTTTGGAGCTACTGTGTAGCCCGTAAGGTGCTACATGAATAAATAAACGAACGAACAAATGAAAACCCTTCTTAAGTGTTAATAGAGTGATTGTCAAGGTCTTATGTCCCATTCACACTGACAGCAGATTGTATCATATGACTGTGCAACTGGCCATATCTTTTGAAATTCCAAACCAGGCTAATTGAAGAAAGAAAAAAAAACGTGTCTGTGGTGACATTTTAGCAAAATAATTTTACATTGCTTCTATCAAGTTTTGTGACACTTTCTGAGTGAAATGTTGAGTGAGTGGTGGTAAAACTACTTAGTTGTATCCGAAACATCTGGCAACATTCTGTGGCAGTTCGGAAATTAAATGTCTGGTGAGAAGTGTAAAAATGTTAATGCTTGCATTTGACAACACCAAAGCCTACCCTAAATCTATCTGACAGTGTTACCAAAAACAAATGTGAGATTAAAAAAAAATATTAAAAATCTGTTGCAATCATGCCATTTCAATCCTTAAGATTTTTTATTTTTTTTTAATTATGACTTGTTTCATGGGACTAGAGCACTCCACGTCACAAGTGCAATGCTGTACTAGGTGAGATACTGAGCAAGTTTACTAAGTCAGTAAAGCCATATGGAGCTAATGCAAACTGTATCAGTTCACATATTATGCACTGTAGTAAAAGTGTTTTGAGGACATTACATATTATTATGAAAGGAGTCACATGAAAATAATCTTTATTAATCAATAATCTCCACATTTAGTCATAATTTATGTGAAAAGAAATACGATTTATTTGGCTAAATATTAACAATTGTGCAAAAGGAAATCTGTGTATACAAATTGCATGAGTGCATAATGCATTATACCATGAACAAAATTAGCAGTTATCAATGAATGAATCAAACCCTTTCAGAACAATAATACTTTGTAATGCAGTATTCCCTGCATTATTGCTGTATGTGGGCAGACACAAATCACAAAGTACAATAAAATTACTCATTGTAACATCAACCTTTCTTTTGTCTTGCTAACACTGAACTACAGCATCTCACAGGAGATGGAGTGTTTTCACTACCACTGGTGGTCGCCATATTGCGTTGGAGCTCATTTGCATAAAAGTAAGCTTCAAAACTGTGTCACATCGCAGAACACTCCCAGATCAGGTCGCTGACGGCTGCTGACACTCTGTCATTGAAAATGAATGAGTTCTGGCTGTCGCTTCGGAGAGCTGTCAGTGTGAACGCCACTTTAGAAAGCAACAATGCACAAATTACGAATTATGCAGCTATAAAGCAAGTGCAAAATGTATTAGAGATACTGACTCCACTTTTCTCAGATACATTGATCTGCTGTAAATGCATAAGTGTGTGTGTGCAGGCATTCTGGGAGGCCAGTGAAGTGATGTCCAGATTAAAGGCTTGTGGGAGTCCCAGGATGCTCGCTATATAACACAGAGGCCATTGATTAGCCATTAATGACACATTGAGAAGCCATCTCCCCCACCAGTACTCAATCATACCTCTAGAAAGAGAGAGAGAGAGAGAGAGAGAGAGAGAGAGGCATCAAGACAGGGTCTTGCATCCTCATGCCTATGGCCAGTGCACAGCCGTGCTGATATTCAGTACAACAGCACAACCACAATAACACCCGAATCGAATTTAAAACAACAATGTCCTTCAGACGACTTTCAAGAATTTCATAGAATAATTTTCTTGCTCAAGGCAAAATCTGTCACTCCTTGCCAATGTCAGTTCTAGATCTTACTCACACACATCACTAAGTCATCATTACTGCAGTCAAACAGTATTAATCTCTGTTCTGAGACCCGTGCAAAAATTCAAATAACACATCCCCCACATCTCCACTGCCACATTTAGGCAGCCCTTCCAGAGCATGAACCGGACAGACACACATTCAGCCACACACACTAAACCAGGTTAACATCAAGGCTGGGGTCCTCATTAGAGACTAATTAGTAGTGTTGGTCAAGCAGGTCTCGTTTCAGTCCGTACATTTGCTTTTATTTCTTCATTGCTATGAAAAAATAGCTCTGTTTTTGGATCCAGCCTGAAGAACTTACAGAATTAAGGAAATATAACATACATAACGGATGACAAACATGCTGGCACATGCGCGCATAAGGCACTCGGATGGCGCAGTGTGGGGTTTGCTGCATAACTAAGCATGTAGAGAGGAAGCCATCTTCTCTGGGTAGCACCAAATGAATTCACTGAGGCTCTATGCAAATGTTCCCTGAGCTAACGAGCCTGGCTGGATGATTGGAGTGCCATTGAAATTCTCCTCTCGCACTGAACTCTTCTCCCTCTCCTGGCTTCCTATCTCCCTGTCTCTCATTCCCTCTATCGCTTTCTCTCTATCTATCTATCTATCTATCTATCTATCTATCTATCTATCTATCTATCTATCTATCTATCTATCTATCTATCTATCTATCTATCTATCTATCTATCTATCCCGAAGCATGTTCTAATGTTTGGCTAAATCTCTCTCTCGTTCTCTTCCTCTCTCACTTTCCCTGTCTCTGTGGGCAATGGGACGGTGGTGTCTCTTCTTAAGCACACGCCAATGCTTTGCACCTGCTCTCCCTGTAAAACATCCAAACACGGTCGTGAATAAACAAGCCCAGTACTCCAACCCTCTGCTCAAACCACCAGCACTGCCCCTGTAAACACACATCAATAAGTAAACGCCTCCATTTCCCTCATCTCCCCCCCACACACATACACTCACACAAAATACACACACACACAGCAGGTAGGATGCCTCTACAGCTTCTTCCCTTTAGCACCTTCTCTTTAATGGAGACACAGGGACCGGGATAAATAAATAAGGCACAGATAGGGCGTCTTTAATGGGTGGACATGCGGCCATCAGCCCTTCTTTCCCCAGAGGCAGTGGTGACACTGGGACTTAAAAGCACACACCTCTCTTTCTCTGTCCATCTGTCCGGCCCCACCACAGCTTTCATCACTCTTTCACTGTCTGCATAATTCAGCACCTGCCTCTCTTTCTGTCTTTTACTTTGTCCCTTCCTTCTTTATTTTTGTTGTGCCACTTTCTGAGGGAATATTGTCACTCATTCTCTAACCCTGAGACAGACAGACAGACAGACAGACAGAGAGAGAGAAAATGGTGTGGTTGTTTGAAGGAGCAGCTGGAGTGGAGGCACGCTCCACTAAAGAGAGCGCTGATTACTAACGCTCACAGAGCAGCTCTCCATCTTCACC
>NW_015505954.1:22949-60663 GCF_001515645.1 Sinocyclocheilus grahami
AACAACAACAACAACAACAACAACAACAATAATAATAATAATACATTTGAAATAAAACAGATAATTATACATATTTTTGTGGGTATGCAGCTCTATCTATCTGTATGTCTGTTGATCTATCTATCTATCTTTCTATCTATCTATCTGGCAAAAGTGGGGGAATTCAAACCTTTCTTTTGTACTTCAGAAATCTATAGATTGGTAAATCTATATCAATCTTCAGCTTTAATCAATCTACTGATAAATAAATAAATAAATCAATACATTTTAACTTCCATATACCACATGTGGTCAAACTACTATTATGAAGTTGTGGACTAGTAACAGTATTATTACCATATTCATATTCCATGAATATGCAAGGAACTCAAGATAATTCAAAGAACACCCTGATATTTCCATGATATATGTCAACAAAATATAGCATTACCACAATGCCATGTCCAAAAATCCATTGTAATACTATGACATTTTGTTGTTAGTGCAAGCCCTATAAAAAGTGGCAGAAAGGCCGAACAAATCAGTGTACATTTTGAACAGTGACAAAAGAAATGTGACTGGAGAAATGCAGTGTAGGACAGAAACGTCCAGTCGAATCAGTGTGGTGTAATTCCTCTTCAGCGAGTGAGTCCCCACTGGAGTTCAGTCCCCTCTTCCCTCATCCGTCACACGCTCCTTCAGCACCTCCAAATAAAACCCCATACACTCCATTCACTGCTCAGACTATTGATTTATTTTTCAGTCCCACTTTAGAGGACAATTCGTATAAAGCTTTTCCATAATGCATGAGTGCGTGTGTATTATTGAAACTCGTGACGGGCATGTTAGGACATGACCAACTTCTCTCACACACAAACACACATTACAATGTACAGGCACACACTGAAATGCTACACACTAGCATACACACATATGAGGTGACGTTTCATCATTAACGGGGTCCTGGAACAATGTGACCTCACGTTACCATCACCAGCTGACAGGTCTAACTTTTAAAAGAAACTTAAACTTTTCTATACAATGAAATTGAATGGGGACTTGAGCTGTCAAGCTGCGGACAGTGCTATGAAAGCATTCCATATGAGCTTCAGAAGACTTGTGAAATAGTGCATGAGTCATATGGATCACTTTAATGGTAGTTTTAAGTCATTTTTGGAGGTCAACAGCCCCGGTCCCTATTCACTTTAACTGAATGGGAAAAGAACAGCACGGACATTGTGCTAAACATCTTCTTTTTAGGTCTAACATGAATGAATGAATAAATAAATAAATAAATAAATAAATAAATAAATATTGTTGTTTATGTTGGGGTGAAATGCAATATTATTGTTAACAAACACACACACACACACACACACACACACACACACACACATATATATATATATATATATATATATATATGTGTGTGTGTGTGTGTGTGTGTGTGTGTATATTTAGAATTGGTATTAAAAATCTTCTGTACTTGAAATAAAGCTGAAAATATATTAAATATCTAAATCTAAATTAGAAATATTTCCTGGCAACTAACTGAAATAAATAAGCTGAAGTATTAAAATTACTAAAACTAAAACTGAAAGGAAAATACATAAAAAATTATATCAACAAGGGTTATTATAGTTAACTAAAACAAAAACTAAAACTGAGCCATAAAATACAATTATGTTACTTGAAATAAATATGAACTGAAACTAACTGAATTTAAAATATATTAATAGCTAATTCAAAATATTAACAAGCATTAAAATAGTATATTAATAATAATAAAGTGACACTGGTGTAGTATAGTGCTGGTATGAATCAATGCTTATAATTGCATAAACCCAGAAGCATCTTAACTTCTCTAACAGACACAGTCCAGTTTAACTTGTTCAAAAATAACCTGAACACGGGTCTACTCACTTCCTCCTCTAAATTTCATTAAATTGCATTCAGTGTTTTTCCTCTGAGCTTTCTTTGCAGAAGTGTTTGGTTCAGGGAAGTCTGTCCAGGTTGGAGTTTATGCCCCTCTCAGCAGGAAATCTGTCAGCCATTCGGAATGTGTTTATGGCATGCGCATAACTGTGAAAGCACTGGACTGTACATGTGTGTGGCGCCGTGGTGGTACGCTAATAAAAAAAATTAAAAAAAATCACACTGTGATGCATCCTCACACCTTCCTCATTCCGACCGTCGTTTCATACTCGTTGCCATGGAGATAAGATAAAACTCACACTGTTTTGGGCTTACAGAAGAGGTGTGTACATGTGTGTGGCGCCGTGGTGGTACGCTAATAAAAAAAAATAAAAAAAATCACACTGTGATGCATCCTCACACCTTCCTCATTCCGACCGTCGTTGCCATGGAGATAAGATAAAACTCACACTGTTTTGGGCTTACAGAAGAGGTGGAGAAGGATCTGAACAAAACTGCCTGATGAAAACTAATGCACACACACACACACACACACACTGATACGTACATTTCACACTATTCCAGACAAACTATCACCAATGGCAAAAAGGAACACTTTAAGGCGATAGTCCAACCAAAAATAATTATTGTTTTATTTTTTTTTTAACTCACCCTTATGTTGTCCCAAACCTTTATGATTTCCTTTCCATGAGGTGAATTTTTGAAGAATATCCAGGCTACTCTTTTCAATAATTAATGAAAGTGAATGGGGAGAAAATGACAAAAAGTATAATAAAAGTAGTTCATTCAAAAGTAATATGCAATATTCCACCTCTTCAGAAGTCAGGTAATACCTTTTGTGACGAGAAGGGGTAGTTCACCCAAAGATGAAAATGCTATCATAATTTATTCACCCTGATGTTGTTCCAAACCCATAAGTCTTTTGTTCTTCTTCAAAACACAAATTATTTTATATTTAATGAAACCTGAGAGATTTCTATCCCTCCATTGAAAGTCTACACAACCAAAACTTCGATGCTCCAAAATTTTCATAAAAAGATCATAAAATTAATCCAAATGAAGCGAACGGTTTAATCCAAGCATATACCGACCACTTTTATGATGTTTTTGAACCTTGACATACCCATTCCTCATTTACTTTCATTATATTGAAACTTAGACCTTAACATATTCACCTTTTCTTATATTCCCCAGATTAGTCATTCTCTCACAGTCTGTGTATATGTGTCCAAGTGCTACAGTCTTGTACTTATCAGGTAGTCAAATATTGACACGTGAGAGAGCAGCAGCACGGCCACTTCCTGTCACTCATAGAGTTTAATAGGGTATGTATGGTAATGTAGTGTACTGTGAATGTGCAAAATATCTGCTGCTGGAATACACCAGTAATGCTAAACTAACAGAGGACAAAAAAAGGAGGACAAAGGGTGACTGAAAGTGGAGAGCTTGATCATTACAGATTACAACAATGTGTCTTTTACTGGATTGTAAAGGAAAAAGTATACATTGTACAAACAATGTACCGGGAAGGAAGTGAGACTGTTGAACAAGAGCATGGACTTCAAGTATTTTAAAAGATGAGAGATTTTTGCCCATTATTCCAGTTTTGCTTAGTTTTCCTTGAGGTGTCAGGCTGATATAGAACTATAACCACACACATCCACGCTCACACTCATAAACTGCACCACTATTTGAGATTTACTGCAAACAAGATGCAGTTTTTCCTCGCCCTTCATATAAATAGTCCTATCAGCATAATGATTCCACATCGCACATGCTGACGTGCTTATTTCTTTATTTCTGTTCCATTTCAAATCAATAATTTAGCATCCCTCCATCTTTTTATGCATTTTATTAAAATCACACAGGGAATTGCCTGGATGTTATGAATCTCATCCCAGCGTCATCAATGGGAAATAGCAAAATGGCTAAATGACACATTCAAAAAGGACTGAAGTGGAGGGAGACCCCAAGATCAACCACACATTACTTAATCTGTCAGTATGTCTAACCTAGCAATGACAATGTATCCAGACGTTACTTAAAGGACCAGTGCACCCAAAAAACTCACCCTCAAGCCATTTAAGTTATAAATTAATTAGTTTCATGATTGGAACATATTTTAAGAAATGTAGCATTGCATCACTTGCTCCCCAATGGATCCTCTACAGTGAATGGGTGCCGTCAGAATGAGAGTCCAAACAGCTGATAAAAACATCACAATAATCCACAAATAATCCACACGACTCTAGTCTATTAGTGAATGTCTAGTCAAGAGAAAAGCATGTGTTCTGGCCAAAATACAAGTCCATATTCAATAGAAATGCTTTATCCAGTGAAAAAGTCCATTCCCTGCTGTCTTTTCACATCAAAATACACTGCCATTTGTTCTGGAATATGTTTTGCTTGTAAACAGTGCTTGATCCGTGCATATTTCTCTCCTTATTCAGGCAAGATTTTTCACTGACTTTTTCAGTGAAGAAAGCAATACTATGTATAGAGGACACATATTTTAGCCAGAAGCAATGGTTTGATGTTAATGGTGGTTTTCTTTCATACAAACACATAGCTAGAGTTGTGTGGATTACTTGTGGATTATTGTGATGTTTTCTATCTTTTTTTTCTCCCCTCATTCTGACGGCACCCATTTACTGCAGAGGATCCATTGGTGATTCTACATCTTGGATAGCCTGAGCAAATTTTCATTTTGGGTGAACTATTCCTTTAAATCTAGAAAAGGAGAGAGAGAGAGAGAGAGAGAGAGAGAGAGAGAGAGAGAGAGGGGGAGAGAGAGAGAAAAAAAAAAAAAAACAAACAGAGCACATGCACAAAAGAGACACTCCCACTTATATAGGTCCTGGGACGTAACATGTTGCTTTTCAACCAAGGGAGTGGGCTTTCTCATAATTCTGCCCAAAAACACTGCCATGAATAAAGAACGGTATCAAAACATCCTGCAAAAGTGACATCTTCCAACGATCCATGAGCAATTTGGTGATGATCCGTGCATTTTCCAGCATGATGGAGCACCACGTCACAAAGCAAGAGCGATAAAGAAGTGGCTCGAAGATCATTACATTGAAATTTTTGATCCGTGGCCAGGCAACTCCCCAGATCTCAATCCCATAGAGAACCTGTGGTCAGTCCTCACAAAATACACTGCCATTTGTTCTGGAATATTTTTTGCTTGTAAACAGTGCTTGATCCGTGCATATTTCTCTCCTTATTCAGGCAAGATTTTTCACTGACTTTTTCAGTGAAGAAAGCAATACTATGTATAGAGGACACATATTTTAGCCAGAAGCAATGGTTTGATGTTAATGATGGTTTTCTTTCATACAAACACATAGCTAGAGTTGTGTGGATTACTTGTGGATTATTGTGATGTTTTTCTATAAAAGCCAGTTGTATTTTAGGGTCAAAAGTGAAGTGTGTAATTTCTGTGGCAGCTGCATCTCAGAATGAAATGTTGAACATTCAATTTTAATACAAGGAAGAATTTCAACAATGAATTCACATTAAAGTCAGGGTTTAGTTTAAGGTTACTCTATAATAATAATAGTTGGCTTTATTTAGGAACAACAGAAGTCTATGGGCCAAACTGTGATGGTGGTGAGGAAAACATGCGTGTTGGCCTGCTGTACCTTTTTCATTATTATTATCATCATCATCATCATCATCATCATTATTATTATTATTTATTTATTTATTTAAATTCCTAGTTAAAACAAGGGTAGGCTAATGACAGGTAGTGTAATTGAACCTTTAAATCCTGCTCTAACTCCTCAAGGCTCTCTCTGATCCTCTTACACATCTTGCCATCTTAAACATGAGTCACACAGCAGAAATCAGCTTATTGCTTCACACACACACACACACACACAAACACACACACACACACACACACACACACACATACAACGACTCTCTATGGCCCTCCTACGCATACAAGTGAACCCTACCACTATTACACCATTAATAAAACGTACCATTGTGTTACCAGTTTTTCTTTCTTTTAGACATTTGCCATGGTAACACCTTGGTACTCTTAACCAAGCGCTCTCCAGCAAAGCTCTAGCTCCTGGTCTGAACCCCATGGGGTTTGTGTCAGGTTTAGGTTTCTCAGATTCTTATTTCAGATAAGAAATTTGAGGATGGTAAGATGTTTTATGCTCACCAAGGCTGCATGAATGTATTCAAAAAAATAAAATTAATATTGTGAATTGTTTTTACAATTTAAAATAACTGTTATCTATTTGAATATATTTTAAAGTGTAATTTATGTAATGTCAAAGCTACATTTTCAGCATCATTACTCCAGTCTTCAGTGTCACACGATCCTTCAGAAAATATTCTAATATGTTGATTTTCTGCTTAAGAAACATTTATGCTTCTTCTTCTTCTTCTTCTTCTTCTTCTTCTTCTTAATAATAATAATAATAATAATAATAATAACATCATCATCATAATCATCAATGTTGAAAACAGTTGTACTGCTTAACATTTTTGTGGATTTAAAAAAAAAACAATTCAAGATTTTTTGGATAAATAGGAAGCTCGAAAAAAAAAATTTATAAATATTAACATCATCATCATAATCATCAATGTTGAAAACAGTTGTACTGCTTAACATTTTTGTGGATTTAAAAAAAAAAACAATTCAAGATTTTTTGGATAAATAGGAAGCTCGAAAAAAAAAATTTATAAATATTTTGCAACATTGAAAAAGACTTCATTGTCACTTTTGTTTAATAAAAGTATTAATTTAAATAATAATAATAATAATCTTACTAACCCAAACTTTTGAATGGCAACAATAATTATAATATGTATTAAACTTGAATGATTAAAATGTTATAAAAATTTTAACAAATCTGAATTATTATTTAATTTATTATGAATTATTGATTTAATTAATACATAAAATATATTTATAATAATTATTATTAATTTAACTATTACAATACATTTAAATCATACAAATTTAGATCTGCCCCTCAATCTCTCAATGATGTCTATGATAATTGAGATTTTCATTGAATAACACTATACATTTTGGTCTTTTGCTTATATAATGGTTTCAAATGCATCCAGGAGTTCTGATTATAGTGCACACATAATATATATATATATATATATATATACAGGTATATTATGATGTTTTTCTTTTTAATCTTTTTGAGCTTGATGCCACTAGTCAACATTCACTTCAATTACATTGTAAAATGAAGCCTTTTAAGCAGCCATCCTTTATTCCACATAACATCATTTACATTTACATTTACATTTATTCATTTGGCAGAGGCTTTTATCCCATGCGACTTACAGTTGAGGAATACAACAAGCGATGTAGCGATGCAATTATAGTCTATTACGTTTATCAAGATAAACCAGAGGGTTAGCTTTGTTCATGTTAAAGCAGATCATTTGAATTTTTTACCTCGACTGATGTGCTGGGTAATCTTTAAGCAAAGAGTGTAAGAGTCAGTTTGCTAGAGCTGGAAGTGTGACCTTCTGTTAATCCATTAAAGTGACTGCTTAATCAATTAAGCTGGAAGTCACGGTCAGCAACAACACAACAGATAGAGGAGAAAACAACAAACGCACTGGCCTGGAATCGCACAAACACACACGCCGCCAACATCCCTATGGATGTTTTCCCACAATGCCCCATATTGTCAGATGACCACTCACACGTCCACATCTGTGACAAGAGAGAGGGGAATCCAAGCATGTAATCAATCGATACTTGCTGGAAACCTCTAGACCCCTTATACTGATATACATTGACACAGCGGCTAAAGCGGATCAATGAGCGCTCCAGTGTGAAGGGCAGGGAGATGCACACCTCCATTGAGAAAGATGAACTGAGCAAAGAGAGAAAGAGAGAGACTCTAGTCACTGATTTCATCTGACTTGGCCAGTGTAAGCAGCACCTATTGATTTTCCAATCAACTACAAGGCCAGGGTTCACACAAACGTACACAAACACTCCGCCACTTGAGCTAGGAAGTCCGCTACTCAAGAAAACTGCTACCTTGTTTGAACGCACACACAAAGCGCTCTTGGCAGAATCATTTTGCTGCCTTTAGAGGGAATTTGATAAAGTGGAAAAGCATTTGTCCACTACCAGACTGGATTTATCACACAAACATACACACATATAGAGGGTGGGAGTTATTGGGGTGGTCTGAACAACCTAATTAAGTGTTGAATCCCCTAAAAGGAAGAACTTTTCATGCTACATAATTACCAAATATTGGATTCAATATTTTTTAGCAACTTGTTGTCTTTCAGTAAGCACAGGTTTTGTATTTATTTTTGGAACTACACTCTTAAAAATAAAGGTGCTTCAAAAGGTTCTTCAAGCGATGCCATAGAAGAACCATTTTGGTTCCACAAAGAACCATTCAGTCAAAGGTTCTTTAAAGAACCATCTCTTTCTTACCTTTTTGTAATCTGAAGAACCTTCTGTCACCACAAAGAACCTTTTGTGAAACAGAAAGGTTCTTCAGATGTCAAAGGTTCTTTATGGAACCATTTAGACAAAAATATTCTTCTATGGCATCGTGAATCTGAACTTATGCACCTCAGTTTCTGAGTAAACATTGCCATAACACAAATAATGCTTATTTTTCATTTAAAAATGAGATATATAAGTTCAGATAAACGATGCCCACAAAACCTGTGCTAATTAAAAGAAAACAAGTAGACAAACATTTAAATTAAAACAAAAACTGAAAAATACAAAAAAATTAAATTCAAAATATGAATACATACTATAATGGTACATACATTATACAAAATAACACAACATTAGAGGCAGAAATCCTAAAAATATCTAACAATTAGATATGTTACATAAACTGTCCTCGGACATAAAACCTAGCATGAAAAGTAGTTAGTTTTTAAGTTACTGTAAGATCAAACTGTTTTTCCCCCATGTAATTTATGTGAAATATGTTTGTCAGTAACTACGAACCAACATCTGGTCCCAATCTAGTAAGACATACTGAGGCATAGCTTAAAGTAGGCTGAATTTGCAACCATGTTAGTCATTCTCACCCAAACGTCCATGGACATTACTCCCATGGAAATCTTTGTGCTGCACGCATACCATGTTAGATTATATTGGAAATGAGTGAGAATCATCCGTGCTGACAGGGCATTACGTGTCTTGATTCAGCTCCATTTTATTGAATTGTCCTATTGTTTTGGTTTCCACTCCATCCAGACACAATGGGAGATATTGAGGCCAAAATGAATTAGGACTGATTAACAGAGTTCCTCAAGACCATATTGAGAATATTAGTGTAAGGCTAAAATCAAAAAGAGGGGCTTTCATTTTCATTTTAACACCTCAGATGAATGTTCAATGAAAAAACACAAATGTAAACTTTAATTGTAAAGTCCAAAATCTATTTCAGAGATTAGGCCTACTTATTTTAGCAAAGTATTTGTTTTCACCTGAGCGATGAACTACCAATATACTGATATACGAATGCATGAATCTACATTCTCATTTCAACACATTCCATGTATACTGTCTATATTGTAATCGTCAATTTTTTTACACACAAACTTCCTTATGCAGCCAGTGAGAGGGTCGCCAACATGTCAAGCTTAAAATTCTACAAAATAAAATATATTTAGATTATACAATCATTATAATTTACAAAGTATTATTTTGAGAGAAAAAAGCTGCTGTGCAACTTGCGAAACTGCCAAGTGAAATGCACAATCCACAGAACAGCGCAAAGCGGATCAATTTATTTCAGAGTTTCTGCAACCTTTGAATTGCAGGCTTTCCATACAGCTTCTAACCATATGGAATTTGGCATTTTTAGAATCGCCTGTGCTGAATTGTGCAGAATAGATTTAAATATGATAAAATATTTAACAATGTTTACGTATGCCTAAGGTTGCTGGCCGGATCCTATTTTGGACTCCCGAATGACACCCGTTGTTTTCCACACTTTGAAACCAGAATGACATTCCCATAAACTGTAAACTGCAGGTGCAATAAGGCTTCCTTTACTTATTTAGGATCTACTGCACATCCAAAATGTATGAAAACATAACAGATTTCAAATCTGTGGTTACTTTAACAGCCCAACCATGTGAGGTATGTCTTACCTGGGACGATGGAGACGGTGTCCTTTTCCCAGGACACCACACTGACGTACTCCTGCACAGCAGAGGGGATGAGGCACTTGAAGACGGCCACGTTGCCCCGCATGGACCTTTGGTCCGCCACACGAACCGTGTAAGGTTCCCTGAACACTGTTCAAGATGAGCCAGAAGAAAAACAGAGGTTGAAATTAATTAATTAATTATTAAATTATTTTAATTATTTTAATCTAAATTTTGAATCTGAAATTATACATAATTTTTTTTTACAGATTTTATTTTAATATATCAAACATCAGTATCAAATGCTATATTAATGGCAAACCCAATAGTAATACATTTAAAATAATTATAATAAGAATAGTAATTCAGTCAATTGTACACAATAATTTAAACTAAATAAAGAAAGACACAACAATAACAGCAACATTAATAATTATATAAAATCTACCAATTTAATATTTGAGAAAAATATATATAGTATTTTCCCAAAAGAGTGCCCTTTTTTTGTGCATTCAAAAAGACCTGATCTGGGACCAATGCATGAATTTTATTAAACATACAGTATATTACTAGATTCTGAGACGGAGACTGAATCTTTTTTTGTCAAGAGGTGTTTAAGTGTTCAGGAAGTCGCCTTTTTAAAAATCACCCGGGCAATGCATGCAGATGGCGATGAGTGGACGCCGCCACACAGCCTCTGGAGCTGTCAGAAACATTTGCCCCCGCTAAAGGGACCCTCTCTGCACCTGACAACCGGAACCTGGACGAAAAAATCAATAGACGAAAAGAACACACAAACCGAGCAGTGTACGAAGGTGTTATTTACGGGCAAGGAGATCCTCCTACGGTAAAGGGCGACAAGGGAGCGTGAGCAGATTAAAGTAGGCGCTGAATTTCATTTTAATTTCAGGGACTCAATTTGCTTTGTGTCTTTCATCAACATCTATTTACTTATGGATTTTAATTTCTCCCTCATATCTTTGGGGAAGTAACGCAAGACGCAGAGCAAGGGCATCTCATTCACGAACATGATGCCGCAAATTTGATCACACAGTCGGGGGATGTTTTCAGAGAACTCTGTGGGTATTGCAATTGGATTCACGGTCAATTCAACTACGCAGCTTTTTCACCCCATCAGAAAAGAGACCGATCATAAGAATTCATGAAACGTGGCAATTACCCACAACCACGCTCCTCACCCCCTCATGTCTCACTTTCACTTGCTACCTCTATTTCTATATATAATTAACGCCTGGCTTGCGGGTGAATTTCCTTGGTCATTAATAACGGTTTCTGTCAGGTGCCAGAGTGTCACCCACAGCGAGGCGAATCAGTGTCCTTGTCTGATGGTTAAGTCATGAATCGTTGAGTCCAGTCATTATATTTCTTTATTTCTTTCTACATATTTAAATGGTTTATACAAATATGCAAATGAAATATGTTTAAGTAAGTTAAAACAGGCTGTGTATATTTGCCCACTGTTAACTAACCAACTTCTTACTGATGCAGATGAGATTTGAATCAATAGAACAAATCAATAGAACTCCCTATTACACTCAGTACTCCATAGTCTACAAATAATCATTTATTCAGTCATTGATTGACTGCGAGGCTTGGGCCTTATTGAGTTTCTATAACTCAAACAGGCCCTCTATTAGCTAGTTTTATTTTCACCTCGACTCGGATTGTGCTACACCTGGTTGTGGAATGTTGTTTTACAGCGGTGGGAAGAGCGTAAACAAGCCAAAACATCTCTAAGGCTTCAATAATGCATGTGTAAAATTCACAGACGGATTTGCCGACAACAATAGCAGATAGCATTTTTTATGGGCAAATGACTCTCCGTCTTCATGTGCGGCATCATTAGAATGTTACTGATGCCTGACTATGCTCATCGGTTGCTTGGAAACGGACTGGCACACGGGCTGGTGCTCTCTTTCTCCTTTTGCACACACCAGGAGGACTGAGTCCTGTATCACCATCGTTTATATAATTAACTGGAGAGAAACCAAATACTGTATTTACTTATTCATGATGCAAGACGTTTAAAAAAGGGGAAAAGAACCACACTGAATAAGAATGAGGCGGTGAAAGGTGCTCATTAATGTAATGGTGAAAAAAAAAAATTACATGACCTATCAGGAGGGAAGAAGCCAAAGAAACAAAGGGCTGAAAGAAAGGAAGAGTGAGTCTGTCACAGTACACCTGTCAGGCTCGTCGCACGAGGTCTGTGTTTAACCCTCAAGCTGACTTTAGATAAACCCAGTACAGGCTGAAGGACACTCTCCATTAAAAATGCTACTATTTAAGATTAAAGAGGTGATATAGTTAATATAGCATAGCTTCTACTAGGCAATTTTCTACATTTAACTCACAGCTCTGTTCATCTTAATACTCCTGTCAATGACCTGCTTCCCACTACACTCAATCAAAGGATCCCACCCAACCCGCCAAACTCTGTCAACACAAAGGAAGTCTAGGTCAGAATAGCTAGGTTCATACACTGACATAGAAAAGACAGGCAGACAGATAGACAGACAGATAGACAGACAGATAGATAGATAGATAGATAGATAGATAGATAGATAGATAGATAGATAGATAGACAGACAGACAGACAGACAGACAGACAGACAGATGGACGGACAAAAAGATGGAGAAACAGATGGAAAAAAATACCCAGGTAAACAGATAGACAGATACATAGATAAACATATAGATAGACAGACAGACGAACAGACAGATGAAGAGACAGAGGAGAGAAAGGGCCATGTAGAGAGACGGACAGATAGACAGGAAGAAAAACAGATAGACAGACAGACAGACAGATAGATAGACAGATAGATAGATAGATAGATAGATAGATAGATAGATAGATAGATAGATAGAAGCCTGTCTTTAATATACAGGAAAATAGGGACACAAACAATTGACATCCTAAGAGCAAGACACTGTAAAAGGCTAAATGAAAAATGAACAGCGAGTGCAAGGAGGAACACACACACACTCATATGGAGCCCTCATAGGGAGATTTTCATAAATGTAGAGCTATCCACACAGGTGCCCATGCTATTATTGGCACAGGATCAGCATGCAGGAGAGTGGGTGAGAAAAGAGGAGGGAGAGAAAGAGAGAGAGACATGCATGGGGGATGGTGTCATACAGTGAGTTGTCAGCTGTCATCATTCTCCAGTGCCACCTGAGACATTCAGCGCCACACCCGGCCCCTCCCCTCACCGTACCCATGGTTACCCTCAGTGCCAGGATCTGACTGGCTGGTGAGGGAGCCCTAGTGTTGGGTTCCTTAGGGCTCTGTGTGGGTTGCTAGGTCCACTTGCAGTTTTGCTGCATCTCAGCACTTAATTGATTAATTAGTGTAATTATTTGAGGCGAAAGTCACCCCCATCTTGTCGCCGGTTGGTAGGTAATTCATTCCATCCTCTGAGACTTTAATGTTAATGCAGGTAAGGTGGAAAAAGTAGCATGTACCGAACTCGCCTGGTTACATTTGAAGAATCGTTCAAGCTGATGTTATTTATTAAGGTGTTGCTCGATGGGGTTATTTATGGGGTTATTACAGAACGACCAAATTTTGCTATAAGTTTGATTGCATCATATAATAATTGCTAATAATTAATAGTGTTCATCGTCTGTTTGATTATGTATTTAATTGATAAGCCACTGATAAGCTGATAAGCTACCACTAAATATTGTAGAAACTTAATTTGCTGTAACGTTTCTTTGCAACGATTTGTATTGTGAAAAGCGCTATACAAATGAACTTGAATTGAATTGATTTGAATTATTTCTGGTAAATTCAATGTAGGTGAATGTGTACGTGTGTGTGCGTGTGCGTGTGTGTGTGTGAGATGGGAACTCTAGCTTAGAGGACAGATGGAGACTGGGAGACAGGAGGGACACTGGCACTGCACAGCCTGGCATAAGAGTGAGTGTGCGAGTGTAAGGAGGTGTATGGATAGCCCTCGCTGTTGCTGGGCGGCCAGCCCCACTCACGAGCGGTGACCTTGGCACTGAGTGGGAGGGTCAGTCAGCCAACTGTCTGTATCGCCGTGTGCCCGTCTGTGCGCTGCTTTTTAAAGCAGTCAGGTCAACAGGCCGGCCATTGGGACATCCATTTGGCACTTACATTCTTATTTAGGTTAGCAATATGCCGGCCGCTACTTCTGCTGTTACTGCAGATGTTAAGTTAAGAACTCATGTTCCACCTGTAATGTCACGTGCCCCCTCTCTGCCACAGCACCTACGTTGACTATGCTCTTTTCTAAGCACAATATAATGTGTAAAGAAATATTGACGGAAACTAAGCCATTGCAGTCTTACATGGCACAAGTGTGCGCATTATAGTAAGGATATAGACTGGATCCAAAATTAACATGTTAAAGGCCAATTAAAATTTTATAATGTTCTGCAATGTAATACAAGTTAAAATGTAACAGAGATAAACAACTTTTCACAGATATAAGTGTTAAGAATGATTTTGAAGAAAATGTAAAATCAGAAATGAAATAAATCCATATGACGTCATGTGGAGTATTGCTCTTTTTACACTATCAAACTGTAAGGAACATCAAAATATAATGAATAAAATCACGACGTGGCTTCACCGTTTTTTTTTTTTCTTGGGAAATCGAGACTGGCTCATGAATGATGTATAATCATATGTCATACCAAAAAGACCAGCACTGTCATGGGCTGTTCCTTGTGAGACTAAATCCAGCAACCAGCAACAGCAAGTGGTTGCCAACCCTGACCTTTACTCACTGCACTTTAACATCATATAAATACAGTAAATAGGTGGATAGACAGACAGATAGATAGATGGATGGAATCAGGTCTCACCTGCTTTGACACGGATGCTAGGGCTGCGGATCTTGCCGGCCTGGTTCTCGGCAGTGCAGAAGTAGTCATTATCATGAATGAAGCTGTTGAAGGCAGAGGGGGAGAAGGGGTAGAGCTGCAGCGTGCCATTGGCGTGAACATGGCGGATGTGTGGCACGTCGTAGATGTCGTCGCCGGTGGCCAGGTACCAGCGGAGGACGGCATGGGGGGCGCCACCCGCAGGACAGGGCAGGGACACCCCCACTGAGCTGGAGAAGGTCACTCTTTGCAGGGAAGCATTCACAAAGTACAGCCGCGTCGAGACCACATCCTCGCTGTGCACTGGAAGAGAGACAACATGGTCAGTCGCGAAGTGACCAAAGAGTTTTATTCTTCAAATAACACACCTGGACAGGTAAAGGGGCCAATGCATACTTGTTCCTTTGGGTTTCTGTACTTTGAAATCATAAAAGAAGCACTGAGTGTCATTCTGGCAAACTTCCACCTCACATTCACGTCTGGTAAAGTGTACGCCATGCTCTGATTGGATTATCCCAGAGACATTCCCACTGGGTCAGCACAACTCAATTCAAATTTAGAAATCAATCACTTGTTTGCGAAGATGATGTAACTACAAATTGTCTTTTATCTTATTATTTGTCTGTCATTTTCCAAGTGCACAATCTACATGGAAAAGCTAAGGTCAGCTTGTCACTACTGTAGCTAGTCACAACAGTTTCCCAAAGCTGCACATACTTTGTCACACATTCGGCATTCTGAACAAGTTGGTTCGACAACTGGCGTTACTACTGATACTTAACTACCCCAGGTTGATGCATCATAGGATAAATTAACTACTCTAGTTAGTCATAACTGTTTCCCAAAGTTGCAGATACTTTGTCGCATGTCCATCGTTTGGAAAAAGTTGGTTCAACATATTTGTATTTTGCCACAACTCTGTCATTTGAACTACACTGGTTCAACATATTTAATGTTGACGTTACAACTGACATCATGACTGATACTTAACTATCACAGTATGATACATCATTGGAGAAATTAACTACTGTAGCTAGTCATAACTGTTTCCCAAAGCCACAGTTACTTTGTCGCACGTTTGTTGTTTGGAACAAGCTGGTTCGAACTTTTGATATTTGAACTTTGTCACACATCTGTTGTTCGAACCACATTGGTTCATAATATTTGTCACAGTTTGCGTCAAACAGGTGGTAGAGTAATAACTTGTGCTAATTAATCGGTGCAAGAATGAAATAATAGCTGTATCATTTCGAAGGCTGCGCCCTCTAGAGGTTGCATTTGTTGGCTGCATTGTTAGCCAACTATGGTTGCAAGTTCTGTCATTAGCACATTCGCACTCTTGAAAAACTGTGTTGACATTCTTTTGATAAACTTAAAGATGTAGAATATACCACAGGTTGAGAGCTGTTGTTCCAACCAGACAATTCTTTGATAATGTTTGCGAATGTTAATTGGAACTATGGTTTCAGAAAACACCAAATCATTGAACTATGTTGCTAACAATGGAACTTGCAACCATAGTTGGCTAAGGATGCTTTTGTGAAGAATACCCAAGATTCTTAATCATCTTAGTCAGGTTAGACGCCATACTAAATTTAATGCGGATATAAACCAGGCTGCGAAGGAAAGAACTTGCAATCTTTGCAATGGCACACACTGTATAAAAGTCCTCACAAGTTTTTTTTTTTTTTCTTCTCTCTTTCGTCAGCTGAGCAATCTATATGTTTTAAACAGCAGTACATTCCATTTAATGCAGTGTACTTCTAGCCCTCACAGTCTCGTTTCCATTCGTGTCAAAAATGTAATATGTCGCTACCCTGACTAAGGTATATAGAATGTTAAAATTACTCCTTGTAAAACAGAAAATTCTGCAATTTCCACAAAAGCAAACAAAGAAGTAAATGAACAAAGCCAGATGCAGGAATCAGCAAGGCTTCCAAACAAAAGCCAACTTTGTCCACAGCGAGAGTGGATCTTTACTCGCCATTCACATCTTTTTATATGTATTTTCTTGGCAGATGCTTATAAATCTCTCGATAACAGCACAGTTGTAGGGCAGGCATTAAAGAATATCACTAATCTAATATGTGTGCGGTGTGAGCCGTGCTGAATGCTGCCATCTGATAGGAGAATAAATAGGTCATAGAACCCCCGCTATGTATCTACAAACATCTCTGACAGCTAATGTGGATCAGACAATCATTCCCTCTTGGTGTATTACCAAATCCAGACTACTGTGAGAAAAGGAAAAAGAAAGTGGTGGTTTGCGTAAATTAATACACATGCTAATTCAGCAGCATATCTAATGATGTCCTTCAAAGGCAGCGTTTTAGCGATTTACCATTCTGGCATCTCTATTATCTGCAGGCTCTATTACGGATTACATGGTTTGGGTGTGATGACTCTGTATCTTTTTTGTATTCAGAGAATTGCTTAGCTCAGCTCTGGCTCCGAGCCAAGGGAGACACAAGCCCAAAGCAAGAGAATTTTCTTCCAAGGCAATTACATTTAATTAATGCCCCCCACCTGGTTTATGTCAACAATGCCTGGATTAACCCCCATTCTTGTGATTCTCATTGTGTTCGAAAAAATAATGGTGACATGCTACCATGGCATTAAAGTCAGTGGGGTACCTATAAACTTCCAAATACTGATGGACAGCATCGCAATGTATACGCATAAATATGAATTGGAATTTATACCCAATAACATTGAATACTAAAGGAACAGTTCATCCAAAAATGAAAATGCTGCTCGTTTTAAAGCAATGAAAGTCCCCATTCACTTTCATTGTAAGGAAAAAAGCAGCTTGGACATTCTATATAATAACTTATTTTGTGCGCCATGCAAAACAGTAATTTAAATGGGTTTTGAAAGACACAGGATGTGTGTACGTGATGATATTCTATTAATTTAATGATAATAATACTGTTATTCTTACTCTTGACAGTTATAGGCTACTCAATTTAAAGGCTTACAAAGGACAATAATAATATTTATTTTAATGGAAAAAAATCATGCAAAATGTAAAACATAAATACATGTGAAACATAGAATGAAAAACAAGAAAACAGTGATGCTAGAAAATTGAAAGGCTGAGATTAGAGCTAAAGCTTTTACTGGTAAGGTGGGGGTTTGTATTCTTTCTCTCTCCATCCATCACTCTCTCTCCCTCTCTTTTTATATTCCCATAGAACATGAACACGGATATGTTATGTGATTGGAATTGGTACACCAGACGCAGAGAGTTAAATCCATATAATCTCCTTTCACATTTAACACACACAGAGCCTTCCTGGCCTGATAATCGCAGCACGGTGGAGGGCCTTTATTGCTTCCCCTCTCACTCTGCCCTGTGGGGAGGGCAGATTATGGAGGTGGGTGCGTGCCAGGGGGCAAGGGTCCAGACAGGACCAGGTCTAGAGTGTGCAGAGTGGTAGGTTAGATGGGGGGCTGAAGTGAATGGATGTGCCATCAGGAGTCACAGGTTGCAAGCAAATGAAATAAAATCCTTTTCATTGTTCACACTTTGCATGAAAGCCTGGATTACATTAGAACAAGGTCTGGACTGGCATTTCTCTACCTTTGTTACTCCAAAGTCCCCTACAGTCAAGGTTATTGTTTAAAAGACTGCCTACATAACTGTGAAGTTTCCATTTCTTCTGCAACATTTTTAATAACAAATATTAGGGCAGTTAATACATTTAAATAATTGAAATTATGTGATAATGTCAGAATTTTTAAGAATTATTTGTAGTCAGCATTAATACATTGTTCCTATTTAAAAGAAAGAAAACAAAATAAATAGCTGTCACACTGTTTGTAACTGTTTAAAGGAAACTCAGCAAGTGTAAATATATTTTAGGAGTAGAAATGCAAATGTATTAGATCCAATTGTGAACTAAATGATGTCAGGTTTTGAGAGGACAAATTCAAATGTTGTCAATTTTGCTTGTTTGTATTCTGCAATCAAATAAACAAATAAATAATCCAGTGCAAGAGCAGTGAATTTGCACTGTAGCATTTAAATTCTTAAATTATTTTATAACAATTTATAACACGTTTAATTATTTTAATCAATTAAACAATTGTTTTATTAATTTATCTTAATTGAAAGTAATTTAATTTATTTATTTTTAAGTAATTTGAGTTCTTTAGTCCCCTTGAAAGTTTACTGAGGCCCCCTACTGGGCCACGACCCCCCCCCCCCCCCCCCCCCCCCCCCCCCCCCCCCCCCCCCCCCCCCCCCCCCCCCCCCCCCCCCCCCCCCCCCCCCCCGCTATGCATAATGCAGCTCTCTCAGTCGCTCATCTGCATTTGCTTAGACACACACACTCTATCTCTCTCTCTCGCATGCACACGCATAGATCTTCACACCCTGTCCCCAAAGAAATCCACACACAATCTCTCTTTCGATCACTCTGTCTCACCTACATAAACATGTCTAAATGCATAAACATATTTTTGGGGCACGCAACTGTTCGACAACAACACAATTCAACCATCCATTTGCCTTCGAGCCTCCCAATTAATTTATTCGCAGATTGTTCAAGGGCCATTTCCGCTGTCAAGCCTGTCTATATCACGCTACAACGCCGCACATTTTTTTTTACAGCTTCCAATGTCATAATGTTTTCTTTAACCTTTTAAAATAACTCATGAGATTATGAGAGAGAGGGTCTGACTATCTTCCTCCTTTGTTTTTTATACCTTTCCTCAGACAAGCCACTTATCAAACCGTCAATCATTCATGCACGGTGCAGTCAAGGAAAAATCAATACTACAGGTGCTGAGTAACTTCCAGCTGAATCTAAAGTCAGCCCTACACTGCATCCAGTTATAAATAGGTTACGATAGCAAGCATGAGGTGTGTGTATGTATGTGTGTGCTTCAGACATTTCTTCATTGCTAGGCTGAGAAGGACACATGTACACTTGTGTTTAGATTACATTTGTTCTGGTATTTTAGAGTAAATCTTGCCTGCCACTGTTGTCCCTGTGATTGTTCAGTGCTTTGCGTGAGTGAGCTCGAGTGGATTGGAAACCAGTCACATGTAACCGCCGACAATTGTATGGCAATCTCTTTAAGAAGAGAGTGAGAGAAAAGTGGGAGAGTAGAAGAGGTATATATCTATCCTTTTGGTTACATAATTAACATTTTGCATACATCTATCTTGTTCACTTTACATAATGAATCAAATATATGGTCATGTAAGTGAGTGAGGTTGATAAACATGGTTTGAAATGCATTAGGGGTTGGATTTTGAAACGGGTGAGGGTTCTCTACCCCTTTATTTGCACGTTACTGCAGCGTCAGGGAAAAAAGGAAGAAAAAAAAAATCAGCATTTGCAGAAGTAGCTCAGACTTCAAAGGATGATTTTGGAGGTTGAGTGTCAGTTTTCTCAATGCATTTTTAAAAGAGTCAATAAAATGTGAATTTGAACAAATCTCCTGTGTTTCAGGTAGTTTATAAACGGTAGTTTAAATACTTTTAAATACCCTCGCCACTCTTTACCTCTAAGTGAGATGCAGGTATATCACAATCTGCAACAGGAGCTGCATGAATCTGAACTTCTGTGGTTCCTGTTATTAGAGCAATTGTTTTGAAACTAAACTGACAAATATGAAACCACAGAGGAATTGACTAAACTTCCTTGAAGAACGTAGCTATCAGAGATAAACATGACTATGGACGATTTACTAAATGCAATGGGGAAAATGGTGATGGTTGTAACACGAGGTAATTAAGTACCAGTTAATAATAATAAAAAAATTAAAAAATCACTTGCAGTTTGTAATTCAGACCATTTATAATCTGATCTGTCACCATGTTAATAGTTGTTAAAAAAGATAGAATATCATTCAAATCAGCAGTTTCTTGTATATGTTATATAAATCAAGTTTAATACAATATTAAACTACTTTAATTTGTAAATTAACATATATCAACATATCATACCATATCAAAGTTTTGGGCACACACACACAAACACCTGAGTGCTGCAACACACCATCGCATTAGGGCCATTAGACACAGAAAAGACGTTTACCTGAACGTTGACGCTATAGGCTAGTCCTTTCCATACACTTATAGAGAATCAGTAATTAGACTAACTATTTATGTCTTTCCTATTAGGGACGTTTTAAACAAATCAGTATTTATTTTATTAATTGATTTGATTGTTTTAACTTTTTTTGTGTGTGTGTGTGTGAATGTGCTTATGTCTGTGATATTCAGATCTATAATAAAATGATATTGACAGTTGTGTTGTTTTCCAGTGCACATTTGTTCGCAAAGGAAAGCGCAAGAGCAGCGTGCTGTTGCTATGGTTACCTCCGCAGGCTACTTCTGCTCCTGAGCGACTACATAGTGCACTAATTGTAGCAAACTTTTATGTTTATTAAAGTATAAACATATATATATATATATATATATATATATATATATAAATTCATGCTTTAAATAGGGGAGTCAAATCATCATCATTCGCGCCCTGACACTGGATGTTACATTATTCTGACTCTCTAGATCTGTTGCCTTGCGCACAGAGTCCGATTTAGATGGACAAGTGGCCCAGGCGCGTCGCGTCCGGCAGGTGCTGCGGAGGCAAAGAGTGTTTGTTCACGCGCTTAACTCACCGGCACACGGGCTCTGAAAGGAGAACAGCGGTCACCTGTCGAAGCGGAACGCGAGAGTGACACCTAGATTCTTATTTTGACCGCGCTTCGACTGGAATGGCAGCTGGAACGGCGGGGTGTGATTTTAGGTGGAGGGGGGAAAAAATAGCACGACGCATAACGCAGTAAATCTCAACGGTTACATTTGTGACGCCAAGTTTCTTCTGAGTTTGAAGGGGGTCTGAAAGAGCTGCTGATGCATTTTACACAGAGTTCAGACTGTCTAGGTTGCATATGGGTATTTTACATGTCTGGTGTAAACAGTCACAATACCAGAGCTGTTTAATTCCATAAAAGGAAACATGTAAAACATGCTATAATACACATACCTACAGCTAATATATTTATTAGGCCTACGTCTCCATTATTAAAAACCAACCATTTAAATTATTATAATCGCTGATTATAATGTATTTCCCTCTACAATATTCCCTATAAAATATTGAGAATATGACTTCTAGTCTAATTTGCTGAAACTTCCTTGACCAGTAGTGTTAATGTTTCTCGCCGGTCACAGGAATAAAACACATACTTTGTCAAACTTTTTTTTTTGTATGTTTTTTAAAAAAAAAAAAAAAAGAAGGGGGAAAAAAAGTGTTCTATTGGACTAGCCTATTAAACGAGTGAAATGATTTGGCTAGGAACAATGGGGTTCAAAAACGATCAACTCGGGACAGTCGTGAGAGGGGAAGAAACACTGATGGGACGATCCTGTTCAGTCTAAACCGTCTCATTCTCAAGTAGACGGAAAGTTCAAGTACATATTGCTACAGTTTATGAGAGGAACGTGTTTATAACTGTGACTCATGCTGCTGTCGCACAAGGCTTTACTCTTTATTTGTATAGAGGAAGTATCGTATTATAATGAGCGCAGTGTGTCTCCCGACAAAATTACACAGAAAGAAGAGAGAAACAGGTGTATATGACGAGTATAACGAAACAGAGAGATTGACAGATCCAGAGAGAGAGAGAGAGAGAGAGAGAGAGAGAGAGAGAGAGAGAGAGATAAATGGAGTCCTTATGGCCAATGACCTGATTTACTTTTGGAGTGGGGGATGCGGCAGATCTCCTTCTAATTGCGCAGCTGGGAAGAACAGGGGATTTGACGGGGGGGAGGAAACCAATTTTGCATATTTTTATGAAGGGGAGACCGGGTGGGATGGAGGTGCCCTGATGTGAAGAGCAGGTTTGACATTGCGAGCAGTTTGGAGGTGAAAACGCATGAAAGTGTGCTTCTTTTTTTAATGATCAAATATTGTTATGGTTGATGTTAGACATAAACATGTCAGTTAATAATAATAATAATAATAATAATAATAATAATATGTCTCATTATAAAAGGGTTTGACGTGTTGGACGTGGCAAGCTCCTTTCAATCACATTTTAATTTAGGCAAATGTTCCGAAAATCGGATCAGACCGCAGCCACCTCACAAATGTGACGACCTGACGACTGCTGATCCTTAAAATAAATATTGGACAGACACAGATACACACACGCGAACACACAATGCTTAAAGCCCCTTTATTCATTATTCAATATCCTATGAAGCAAATATGTCATAAATAAAATTAGTAAAGATAAACAAATATTTGTTCAAACGTTTTGTTTCATTTTCTAAACAGACTTGAAATCAATCACACTAAGTGCACACACTATCTGCATAATAACATGGGTGAATTCTTAAAATGTATATTCCATTGGGTCTGCTAAAGCCAACACAAAACCCTTCAATAAACTATGGCATTATTAATCAGTTTAATAAATAATAGACGTACCATTTGCTATTATATTTATTAATAATAATAATTATTATTATTATTATTATTATTATTATATTAATTAATTGTTATTGTTATTGTTAATTATTATTTTTAACAAATTATAACTCGCATGCAAATAACAATGGAAATTTCCACAAAAAAAATAATAAATACTGCAGCATCCCTCGGTGCCTTTTTCATTTTCATTTAGTTGAATTTCCATAAAAAGACAAGCTAACCGTCGAGAAGGCAATTTACCCTGGATCCGGTTTTCCAGATCGGGGTTCAGGTGTGAATCCATACTTGACAAAGCAATATCAGATAAAGAGCATTCCAAAACAGGCGCACACCTTTGAAAAGTGGTTTCATCCAAAAATATTTTGTAAGTTAATTTTATGGGGAAAAAAATATGAGCAAAAACTGAAAGCACAGCTCCAAGGCAGGAGGGTGAGGGAAGGAGTGGTATATGTGCTGTGAGGTGTCAAAAACAAAATTGTTGAGGAGACATCATGACAGAAATTGATGCGTAAAACTAACAGAATGAGCAAATAAATAACCTTAATTATGATTACAATAAACCACATCTTTGTTTGGCATTAATACAAATTCAGACGTGCCTTATCAAAACCACCATCAGCACAGTCAAACCAGGAATCTTTGGCATAGAAAATGGAGGACCACTAATTGCACCAGTGCTAATTGGAAATGAGGCTGCATATGCCATTATATTTTTCACAGGATCTATGCAGATATATTCATCCTCTACCACAAAAAAACATGCACTTTTATTACAAAATACATATTATTCTTTCTCCTAAAGGCATACAGCAGCATGCTACTATAAACAAATATCAGACATATTCAAATCCTAGGAAATTTACATTCTTATTCGAGCCCAGTAAAAAGTACACCAAGCGCAAAAACAAATTCCCACCTCTGACCAACTCTACTTTCCCCACCAAACAAACTACAGAAGGCCAAAAGTGTATGGAAAATGCACACGACCGATGCCAAATCTGATCCCGTTCTACACATTCATAACTCAACAGCATATTCATATCTTGCATACAAATCATGCTATCTCCTCCATCTTTGCGCACGGGCACATGCAGATCCTACATCCTCCTAATCTCCTGTTCGTCATTAATCACTGACTAGAAAAAAATAATTGTCCACATTTTAAACAACTAAAACATTTTTTCTGAAGGAAGTTGCATTAGTTTTGGAGCGAAATAAACTTCCTGAAATCCAGATATGCGAGCGCGCAATAAAATAAACTTGGAACAGTGCGATTTTACGCACGGAAATTTCCACTTAATTTAATGTAATAAATAGTGCAGTTTTATTTCAACATTATTTTAAATAATAATAAAAAAAACAGCATAAAATAAACAGACTACATACCTTCTTGAAAAGAATACAGCAGGAGTAAAGTTACCAGCCACATGCCATAAATAGCAGGTATATTTCTCAGGAATGTTTTGCAATCCCGACGTGTGCACTGTGCAGTATTTGGCCAGGCGAGGCTCCGTGCAGGAGTGGTGACGATGCTCCCCGGCGATCTCTCCAGCCCTAGTCCCGGACTCACCAGCGCCGAGAAGCGGGGAAGACTTTGGTCCCGCCTCTCGTACCCTCCCCTCCGCGGGACCGTCATCCAAGCTGCCCCTCCTTCGGTAGTCCAATGGTACGGCGAGATGGAGAGGTGCTTGGTACGGGGCCAGAGAGAGACGCGGCGAGGACGGCGCGCTGAGTTTTGTTGGTGGGGGTGGGTTGAGTGCATCAGGGAGGACAGGACTTAACATGTTGTTGTTGTTGTGAGCGGTCCACGTGGCTGGAGACAGTCGGGGCGTTCTGTGGCACTGAGTGTTACCATAGCGCACCTGGGAACTAAATAGCTGCTTTTTACGCACGGCGGATCACTTTTCGCGATGACAACGGCTTACCTTTTACCTCCAGAAATATTGTATTGATGCAATGCTGCTGAGAAAAAGAGTTTAAGCCTTGTCTGTTCTCCCAGACAGTTATATTTGCTGGTTTTAGGCACTTTTTAACAGACCAGGACGGGAACTTGAAGACTGGGAGACCACCTTAAATCTTTTAAGACCCGGGAATCATATTTAAGTTTTTTTTGTTTGTTTTGTTGTTGTTGTTTTCTTTGCCGCAGGGTTGAGCATCATTTTACATTTAAAGTTCGTGTGAACGTTGAGCGTAAAACGCTCCGCTTACGTTTCTTTTATTTCACTGCTCATTGAGTGACTCGGGTGCGTCTTTAGAGACACTACACGAGACCCTGTCACGCGCTCTTTTTACGTTCACGTATGTGAATGAAAGAGAACGCGTGCTTCAGAGGCGCACCGAGGAATGTCTGAATCGCCTGCAAAATGAGAGAGGAATGACACGTGGGGCGTATCGTGTATTGTCTCGAGTGGCGGATAACGCTCACAGACCACCCCGGCTTTATCGATCTGGTGACTATAGTGCCTTACACCACCCAAGTCTGCAAAAATAAATATTTAAATGAATAGATTGTATTAAACAGTGTAACAAATTGTAATTAGGCAGCATTATTAAACCCTTACAATTCAGATAAAGCAAATCTGTATAGCATTTGAGAGTTTTTGCATGGAAATTGGCAACCCCTTCATCTTAAAAGGAAGAAACCAGTGTGATGGATTTCTGTGGATTATTTTGACAATGATATGTAACAATGCCAGAGTACATGTCTGGGTGTAAAATTACAATATGGCACACAGCACACTACCCCCAGGGCAACTTAAGAAATGACAACAATGTGTAGAGTGATAGTCTGCTACCAATGGTTGCATTATTTGGTTTGATTGTTCTGCTCCAGCACTCTGGCTTCACACTCCCACATCCTTTTCGGGTAATTATTGAACTGTAACGTACTGTACTATTGATTACAGGCTATGTGCAGCCCTGTCAGAGAATCAACCAATAGAGAAATCAATCACACTGACATGTGATTCTACACATAATGACAGTGATGTATCTTTACCCAGCCCCAAACACAGGCAATGCATGGCCAGTCAGCAACAGACCATTTCAATGGAATAATCTTTAGTGAAGTTATGTTGTCATAGCAGAACCTTTTATCCTGGGATTAAGTGGACAAGGCCAGGGTCCATCAAATGTGAATTATGACCACTCTGCCAAAACACTAGATAACTTAGTTTGTGCCCATATAATTCCACAGAAATGTCTTTACATTTCTACAAAATTAGAACATTTACAAAGTTGCATATTTTGGTTAGTTCCATTTCGATTTCAGCTACAAATATGAGTTATTTTCAATTTAGTTTAACACATTTGACAATGTTAAATCCAGTTCTGCAAAGTTTTTTGCTTTTATGGCCCTACTTGGAAAAGTTTCATTTTGAGGAGTACAAAATTCACTGCATGAGCAGAGTTTAATTTGGCTGAACAGAGTTGAACAGTACATTTCAGTGCGGACAGAGAACAGTAAAAAGCCCCTAACATAATAACTGTCAGAGGGGAGGAAAAAAAATAGAGTTGCACCTTTTAGGAGTAGAACTACTTTTCAAAGGGTTCACATTAGAAAATTAAAGGGATGAGCACCTTAAAGTATTAATATGTACTTTTTATAGGGTAGATCAGGTACTTTCAGGATACTGCCCCATTAACAAACTAAAGGTTACATTTTTGCACATTTTTCCTGAGAGTGATGTGGCAGGGACAACATTCCTGCTTGTCCTCAACAGATAACTGCCCTGGTTTTGGGGTGGGTTAATCTTGAGGGCAACCAATCCAGTTTGAAATGAATGACTAATAGATTGAAGCAGAGTAGCACAATGATATGAAATGCATATGACTCTTTTTTGTCAAAGGGGGCAACTCCTGACAAAATACCTTAGAGGGTCACTTAGCCAGTGTTGTAGTCAAGACCAGTTTATTCAAGTCCAAGTCAGATCGAGAACCGAAGAGGGTCGAGTCCAAGTCAGGACAGAGTCAAACTGCTCCTGAGTTCAGTTGTCTTGGACTGGGACTAGAATGCTCTGTTCCCGAGTACAACTCTGCACTTGGCTGTTACACAGAGGTTTACCTTGATCACACACATTGCAATTATCCCACTACTAAGTTCCTGGATATCTCTAAAATTCAGCAATGTATACTAAAGTTTGCTGGTTGAGATACACCCCTTATCCTGCAGTGATTTGTATGGAAAAGAATAAGCAGAGAAGAGAACAGTTGAGCAGATCAGCCGGACTCTTTGTTTCCTAGAGGCCTCTCTCTACCTCTCCTCTCAACTCAGTTATGTAACAAGTGGAAATATAGAAGATGGAATGCTACCCTTACCCTCCCACACACTTATGGAGATAGACACACACGCTCAGAAAGAAAGTACAAGGCTGAAGGAAATCTACTGTGTATGTATCTACACAATGTGCATCAGAGAGGAAGTGACCACTGACTTGCAGGCAGGCAGCGACTGTTGAAATCATTGCTAATACAAATCATCTGCATCACTCTCTCTCATCTGTTGCCTGGAGAAAAGCAGAGAACGAGAGAGAGTACGCCAATGAAGAGAAGGAAGGAGAGAGAGCGGAGACGGCAGAAACGGGTGGGCTAATGAGAACGGTAATGCTAATACACAGACAATCAGAGTCCCCCCTCAGGCCATGGCTACATGGTAGAATCATATTAACGCTAATGTTATCTGGTATTAATGCAGAGAGCCCCCTCCCTAACCGAATGCCTGCAAGGTCACTGAGGGTAGAGGGTGGTAGCATAGTGGAAAGGAGGGGGCAAGGGTTGGCGCCTTCCCACCTCAACCACACGCAGGTAACGGGAGGGCACTAAATGCTAGTCTTCTGTAATGGTGGCTAACTCGCCCCGTTTCAGATCCCCCTGCAGAATGGGCTGCCTCTTAGAGCGCTCTATGCAAACTAGCGCCATGCAGATCCAAAATGGCGGCAGAGGAGGCCCAGATGGTGAGCTGTTTTGGTTTAGCATGGCGGCACAGCAGCACACGGCTTGCCCAGTTTTGCTGGAGCTGCACTGGCGCCAATTAGCCAGCCTGATACAGAACCGTACGCCATGTTACGCTCGCCAGCATTAGTCAAATGAGTCAGTGAGCTGCACCAAGTCAGTCAGCTGAGGGAGGAACCCGTGCATCTGCGCCTGCGCTCCAGTCTGCTTTGTATAAGACCAAATGTTTTTTTTGTTTATTTTTATTTATTTATTTTTTTGTATTTTTGTATTTTTTTATTTTTTTGTATTATTATTATTATATATATATTTTTTGAGTGGGGTTTGTTTTGAATTTGGTGTATTAGAGGGTGGGTGTGATTGTGTCTTTGTACATGAGGGAGTAAGTAAATAAACGTGTGTGGAAACAGGAGGATATTTCTGGATTTCTCTCTCTCCCTGCAGCCTGTTGAGGGGGGAGAGATTGGGGGAAAGAGGAAGGTGGTGAAGCGAGACGTCAGGGGGGGTGTTAATTTATTCAAATGAGCAGGGGAGTATAATGAGAGAGAGGGAAAGAAAGAGAGAAAGAGGAAAAGAGAGAATGGGGGGTTGGTTGTTTCGCATTGCAAATCTCTCATCTCCTGATATTCCTCTTTTATCATGTGTTTATCTTACAAGAGTCTTTCGCCATTACGGACGGCAGTGGAGCAGGAACTGGAGAGAGGAGAAAAGTCGGGAAAAGGTGAAACAGGGAATTTCTGGATATGCAGTCTGTGAACGGCATAAAGGGAGATATCACATATGTGTGTGTGTGTGTGTGTGTGTGTGTATGGCCTAGCTTATGATCTTTTACACATTTGCTAATCAAATTAATAATCAAGTATTCTTGTCACAAAATGGAATCTTTCTCTTGATCGCTCATCCTTATGAGGTCAAAACGGTATGATTTTTTTTCCTTCCTTGGACTTGGGTGTATATGTGAGAGTCAGTGTGTGATAACGATATGCAGTGCATTTGAAAGAATTAGAATATTACTGGCATCTAGTGGGAAGATCGTGCAATGCAGACTATCTATCTATCTATCTATCTATCTATCTATCTATCTATCTATCTATCTATCTATCTATCTATCTATATATCTATGTATCTATCTATCTGGAATAACCACATTAGGCATTCATATTCATTAGGCCTTGTGGGCTTCAATCAGTTACCTTTTGCAGTACGATGTTGTTTCCATGCACAGTACAAGTTTACATCCAGACCTGTGTCTAGATTGTATCTCCATTCCCACGCTACAGTCGCCCCCCTCCAAGCAGATTTATTTTCACTACAAGTTAAACCTGTATGTGCTTAAGCTCTAAGCAGGGGTGTTAAAATGCTGACCAACTGTAACAAGACCTAGTGCACTCATGTATACCCTACAGACTTGAACACTTCTCTGTGTGTGGGAACCTGCAGGTACTGACCCTCTCACCATTAAGTACACCTGTAAGCAAACCACTATTTATATCTTATTCTGCAAGCTCATTTTTGTCACGTCAACATGTCAACACCTTTTAAGGTTAAATATACTTGCTTCAACTTATTTCCATTTGCGAAATTGTAGAAAGTTAACTAATTTGTTCTTTTTAAAATGATATGCTCATTGATTGTTTATTGTATCCTTGATATTCAGCATGCTTGGCGGTATTAAAGAAATAGTCCACCCAAAAACTTTGTCATTATCTACTTGTTCCAAACATTTATGAGTTCCTTTTTTTTCTGTTAAGCACAAAAGTTTGAAGACTGTTGGTAACCAAGTTGAGAGTAGCCATTGACTTACACCATAGTGTAGAACAATTTTCAACAAAAGAAAGAAACTTGTTTGGAACAAGCAGAGGGTGAGTAAATGATGACAGAATTTGAGTTTTTGGGTAAACTATCAATTTAAATGTAATCAAAATATAACAATAAGTGTCTAAACTATACTCAACTACAATTCATTTTATGCCCATACCTAAATTTTGCTTTGCTCAGGTTCCTGCTTAGTTTTGACAAATACTTAATAAGTTCTCCTTTGGGTAAAGAGAAATTAGTAGAAATAATAAGAAAGCAAAGCAAAGCAAAGAAATGAAATGAAATGAAATGAAATGAAATGAAATGAAATAAAATAAAAGATTTGAGAACTGAAACTGACAAAAAAAACAATATTAATAATTACCTAAAAATATATATTTAAATGTATTTCAATATTTTAAATGCTTTATATACTTAAAACTATAACATTATATAAAAAAAGTATTATCAAATTATGTTTAATAATAAAATTAAATAAAAAAAGAGAACCTAGCACACTAGCTCTTTATGCACATTCATATACACACTTTTCTGAAGGAAACCCATGCATTTCTGGGGACAGACAATGCGTTTCCGTGTGAGTTAATGAAATATAAGTAGAAATATGCAAGAGAGAATGAAAGAGGGAAAAGTGAAAGAAAAAGATGAAGGTGACACTAGCAGAGCGCTTCAGCTCACGAGCGCGGCTGACAGGCCTGTCTCTGCCTTTAATGACTTATTTATTCAAGCATAATTAAGCTCAGGCCTAGAGCGGTGATTAATGCTCTTTGTCAGCTTGCAGAACAATACCTCAAACTTCCTGAGCCCTGGCTCATCTCTAGCTCTTCCTTTCTTTATGTTCGTCTAACCATGCAGTTCTTTACATCTGTAGAGGCAATGACCCAGACTGTATACAGCATGATATGTGCAATGTAGAAGACAGTGGGGTAAGTTGAGCCACTTACCTTGTGTATAGGGAATTCACAACTTCATCTGTGGTTGTTCAATATGACTGTTGATTATTATTATGATCGCAGTATTACAGAGCTGATATTGTTTACAAACGGAAGAAAGGACCAACCAACAAAAACTGACTCCGAATTCTGAAAACTCTGATTCGGAAAATGACAGTTTTGTGAAAGATAAATATTCTTCAGACAATCTGAACATGTCAGCTCGTGAATTTATTAGGGAACTTTACAAGCAATTACAGTGAACTCCATTGCACTGTCTTAAGGACATAAGAAATTGGTAGATTTCTTTGAAGAATTAAAAAACGCATTACATTAGAGAAACAGGCCTTTTCTCTTCTTAGAAATTGATGTAAGCATTTTTCCATGAACTTAGGAACTAAAGAAGAAGAAAGAAAGAAAGAAAGAAAGAAAGAAAGAAAGAAAGAAAGAAAGAAAGAAAAAACACCCAACAGCTGGAGTCTGGAGAAATGAACGTATATGCATATATATATATGACATAAAACTTTACAATTACAAATATTAAACCATAGAATATATTTAACCTTTTTCTTGTGGGAGGGGGGTAATCTAAATAAGAATAACAGATCAATAATAATAATAACAATCCTAATATACTACTAATAAAAATATATATATAATATATAATTTGTGTTAAAATATTCTGCTGCTCATTTACTCTTTTTTGGGTAGTTGTATATCTATTTCTAGATGCTGTCCAATGATTTCAGTTGATATGAGACACCTGGAAATATTTTTACGTTTGTCGTATTTGACAAAAGCCTAAGTAATTGACCCATCATACCCCTTTCACCCCCATTTGAGAAGAAGACAGGAACACGAGCAAAGCAGAATTTAGCTGGTCAGTTCAGCTGGTGCGTTTATCTGGGATCTTTGTGCAGGAAGCAGGTTTTAATCTGGAGAAATGATCGTTCAGGATTAGTGAATGCGCACAGATCTGCATAAATCTGTGTTTGCTCAGGTTAAACAAACCTCGGGATGTTTCCTGGAACTCCACTGAAGCATAACATTATAATTTAAGTGGAAATGTACTGGTTACAGGATTTAAGTGAAGGTTTTAAAAAAGATAAAGTATTAAAATGCTTGGATGTAGCATAATTGTAACATAGTTAAAGAAATATCCATGTTAGTTACAATATACCATCAATAATTACTTACATTTGTTTTGCTGCCATTATTTTATATAACTGTATGTATTTATTAATTTATGTATTTATGAAAAACAATACAACTTAACTGTATGCCATTAGAAATATAACATTTTCCTCATCACATTCAGACCTGAGAAGCAATTCAATACTGATTCTAAAATTAAGACCAATTACTCATTACTTCAATCACTGCACATTTAAACACTTGACAGAAAACTCCAAATGTGCAACGTGCAACAACTGAATTTGAGTTGAAGGCTGTAGCCCAAAAGCTGAGATTTGCTGCCCTCTAGTGCTTAATATTGGATTTTATCATAAAACGTGTATGGCAAAGAAGTTCATTTTTCATGTATTAAAAAATAATTAAAGTGCGCGCACACACACACACACACACGTTTATATATTAGTGCTGTCAATCGATTAATCACATCCAAAATAAAAGTTTTTTTAAAGTTTCTTAATTTATTTACATTTTTTATAATATATGTGTGTATACTATATATCTATTTTATTTTAAAAAATAAATAAAATGAAATATCTGATGAATATAAAAAATATGAATATCAACACCATAACTAAACAGTTTTTTCTAAATCAATGTTTTAATGAAACAGGCTATTCACATCTCAGAACCATCCAGTATAGACATGAGCCATCTTAAATTTCTTCATCCACATGCTTCACCTGACACACACAAAACAATACAGAGACATTTAAAGACTCAAAGTCAAAGTCTATTAAAGATAATCAAAGCCATTCACTTAATATACAAATATTTGTTATTTTGTCGTTATTTGTCGTTGTTATTATTAATATGTTGAAAAAAAGCAGATCCAGGAAAACACTAAAGCAACCCACTGTGTAAGTTTTTATTATATATATATATATATATATATATATATATAATAAATCAAGATTACAGTAAATTCCTACAAATAAAAGTAAACTTTCTCCTATAGATATTCACTTGAGTAAAAATGACAACTTTGTTTTAAAATTACAAAATTTGTACTATACACTACCCACTAGATGTCACTAGAAACACATCAGTAAGTTGAGGGTGCTTACCTTACGCTTGCCACACCGTTTGATGCGGTTACCTACAGGACCAGACATTCATTACACATCAGTGATTTGATATGACTCATACGACACACACACACACACACTGGCTAAACACTTACCTGTCAGGAGGAGGACCGATAGTACCACAATGACCCCAGCAAAGATCAGGCCTCCAATGCGCAGATTCTCATAGTCTGTGAAGCAGAGGCAGAACAACTTCTGAATAAGGATATTCTGATTAAGGAAAACATGATGCAGAATTCTGATTAATACAGAAATATGCAAATGGTTTCAAGGCCTGTTCACTCCAAGAAGAAGATGTTAAACACTCTGAACATGATTTATGATATATTGTTCTTCTGTGTCAGATGTGGACTTCGCTATTCCAATGAATTAGAATGGTTATTAAAACGTTATAGTTTGTGGGCCTTGTATAATTTGGAATAACATATCCTGGATATGGCATAGTAAGAATAAGACCATATTCCAATATTAACAAATATTGTTTTTAATATAGGTAATCAGATTATTAATATTAATATTAATATAGGTAATCAGATTATTATTGTCCACATAAACACAAAACTGAATTATTCAAGAGGAATTTGCTCATCCTTACCATAAGAAAAGTCAGCATCAGGGTCTACTATAGGGACTGGAAACAAAGAGAGACTCCGAATAAAATCAAACGAAATAAGGCATAACTCAACTCAACTATCAATCATCCACTCCATTTACAAGAACATACATTTGATCTATTAGTCGCTACATGCAAATGTAACAACGTTAATTTGCTTGAGAACCAAAAATGAACAAATAGCGTTTGAGTTTAGCACAGCGGTAGCTCAAACTTATGCATGTTAACGTCATTCCGTTTTGGAGATTTGCGTTTGCATCCTGAACCAGACGCATTTACACTTTGGCGGATTAATCAATTGATTTTTCTGTTTAATAGGTTTAACAAAGCTTGATTGAAACTTTCTAAGTATACATGATTAAGTACCCCCCAGGGCACCTGGTTGGGGTCCATATGCCAGTGAACCCACTGTTCAATCCTGATGGATTGTCTGAGCGTGTATTCATGTGCTATCATGATTGTGAGTTTTCATCTTATATGATTTCTGTAGCGTCTCGACCAATCTGACACACTAATTTTTATTTGATTTAACAAATCAATTATTCATTAGATTAACAAATCGTCACAGTCCCCTCACTCAATAAACTGGATGCCAGGATTTCTGCAAAACACCAGGCCCCCTGGTCACCATGACAACTAATCATGATATCACTGGTTTTATGACCCCCCAGGAATGTGAGTAGAATAACCCACTCATTGTCCCCATAGGAAAGGCAGAGCAGAAATGGACTTTTCTACTAATTAATTCATAGGAAAACCTTTCTTTGAATGAACACACATGATCCTTCAGGTCATTGGGTATATTATTGTCACCGTGTATTTTGTCTTTGAAATTGTATACTGTGATGCAGTTTTATAATCGAAACGCACTCCTGTCATCCTTTCACTATTTGTAATCCTACCTTGTCTAGTATCTATGAATTCGCCTTCTTATGATCGAAACAAGCGTGTATATTATATATTGGTACATAGGCAATATATATTAGGGTCCTGAGAACCTGTAGTAATTTCGATTCAAGTCCATTTGCAAATTACCATGCTTAGAGACAAAGGGTCGTAAACCCTCCAGCAATTGCCACCTCCCGCTCGGAATTTCCATCTTGCTCATTGGACAAGCCCATCTTGAGAGGCGGGGATCTTCTCCGACCTTAAAGGCCCGGCTCCAGGGACCCGCAAAGAAGTTCATTTTTCATGTATTAAAAAATAATTAAAGTGCGCGCACACACACACACACACACGTTTATATATTAGTGCTGTCAATCGATTAATCACATCCAAAATAAAAGTTTTTTTAAAGTTTCTTAATTTATTTACATTTTTTATAATATATGTGTGTATACTATATATCTATTTTATTTTAAAAAATAAATAAAATGAAATATCTGATGAATATAAAAAATATGAATATCAACACCATAACTAAACAGTTTTTTCTAAATCAATGTTTTAATGAAACAGGCTATTCACATCTCAGAACCATCCAGTATAGACATGAGCCATCTTAAATTTCTTCATCCACATGCTTCACCTGACACACACAAAACAATACAGAGACATTTAAAGACTCAAAGTCAAAGTCTATTAAAGATAATCAAAGCCATTCACTTAATATACAAATATTTGTTATTTTGTCGTTATTTGTCGTTGTTATTATTAATATGTTGAAAAAAAGCAGATCCAGGAAAACACTAAAGCAACCCACTGTGTAAGTTTTTATTATATATATATATATATATATATATATATATAATAAATCAAGTATATAATAAATCAAGATTACAGTAAATTCCTACAAATAAAAGTAAACTTTCTCCTATAGATATTCACTTGAGTAAAAATGACAACTTTGTTTTAAAATTACAAAATTTGTACTATACACTACCCACTAGATGTCACTAGAAACACATCAGTAAGTTGAGGGTGCTTACCTTACGCTTGCCACACCGTTTGATGCGGTTACCTACAGGACCAGACATTCATTACACATCAGTGATTTGATATGACTCATACGACACACACACACACACACTGGCTAAACACTTACCTGTCAGGAGGAGGACCGATAGTACCACAATGACCCCAGCAAAGATCAGGCCTCCAATGCGCAGATTCTCATAGTCTGTGAAGCAGAGGCAGAACAACTTCTGAATAAGGATATTCTGATTAAGGAAAACATGATGCAGAATTCTGATTAATACAGAAATATGCAAATGGTTTCAAGGCCTGTTCACTCCAAGAAGAAGATGTTAAACACTCTGAACATGATTTATGATATATTGTTCTTCTGTGTCAGATGTGGACTTCGCTATTCCAATGAATTAGAATGGTTATTAAAACGTTATAGTTTGTGGGCCTTGTATAATTTGGAATAACATATCCTGGATATGGCATAGTAAGAATAAGACCATATTCCAATATTAACAAATATTGTTTTTAATATAGGTAATCAGATTATTAATATTAATATTAATATAGGTAATCAGATTATTATTGTCCACATAAACACAAAACTGAATTATTCAAGAGGAATTTGCTCATCCTTACCATAAGAAAAGTCAGCATCAGGGTCTACTATAGGGACTGGAAACAAAGAGAGACTCCGAATAAAATCAAACGAAATAAGGCATAACTCAACTCAACTATCAATCATCCACTCCATTTACAAGAACATACATTTGATCTATTAGTCGCTACATGCAAATGTAACAACGTTAATTTGCTTGAGAACCAAAAATGAACAAATAGCGTTTGAGTTTAGCACAGCGGTAGCTCAAACTTATGCATGTTAACGTCATTCCGTTTTGGAGATTTGCGTTTGCATCCTGAACCAGACGCATTTACACTTTGGCGGATTAATCAATTGATTTTTCTGTTTAATAGGTTTAACAAAGCTTGATTGAAACTTTCTAAGTATACATGATTAAGTACCCCCCAGGGCACCTGGTTGGGGTCCATATGCCAGTGAACCCACTGTTCAATCCTGATGGATTGTCTGAGCGTGTATTCATGTGCTATCATGATTGTGAGTTTTCATCTTATATGATTTCTGTAGCGTCTCGACCAATCTGACACACTAATTTTTATTTGATTTAACAAATCAATTATTCATTAGATTAACAAATCGTCACAGTCCCCTCACTCAATAAACTGGATGCCAGGATTTCTGCAAAACACCAGGCCCCCTGGTCACCATGACAACTAATCATGATATCACTGGTTTTATGACCCCCCAGGAATGTGAGTAGAATAACCCACTCATTGTCCCCATAGGAAAGGCAGAGCAGAAATGGACTTTTCTACTAATTAATTCATAGGAAAACCTTTCTTTGAATGAACACACATGATCCTTCAGGTCATTGGGTATATTATTGTCACCGTGTATTTTGTCTTTGAAATTGTATACTGTGATGCAGGTTTATAATCGAAACGCACTCCTGTCATCCTTTCACTATTTGTAATCTTTCCTTGTCTAGTATCGATGAATTCGCCTTCTTATGATCGAAACAAGCGTGTATATTATATATTGGTACATAGGCACTATATATTAGGGTCCTGAGAAACTGTAGTAATTTCGATTCAAGCCCATTTGCAAATTACCATGCTTAGAGACAAAGGGTCGTAAACCCTCCAGCAATTGCCACCTCCCGCTCGGAATTTCCATCTTGCTCATTGGACAAGCCCATCTTGAAAGGCGGGGATCTTCTCCGACCTTAAAGGCCCGGCTCCAGGGACCCTCCC
>NW_015505954.1:62747-64921 GCF_001515645.1 Sinocyclocheilus grahami
TGTGCCAGGCCTTTCGGCCTTGACTTTTCCATTCACCAAAGATTCTCTGACTCAAACTGGTTCTTTTCATCAACTAATTTCAGCAAGATCTTGGGCCTTAAGATTGCATCAGGAATTCAGACAGCCGAGACTCGCAAGTATCAAACTTAGTCTTATTAATTGATGCATTAAGTATCAGTTACACCTTTTTACAAAGGTGTGTTTGAACTAAGAATCTGACGTATCCCTCAGGTGTAGATCTGCTGAATATGCAAATGGTTCCATAAAGTTCATTCTTTATGCCTCTTTCTGTACTGAGTTAAACTTTAACCCTTTCCTATACCAACTGTATGTGTGTGTGTGTGTGTGTGTATGTAGGATGTTAGACCAGTTTATGTGTTTATGTAGTCTGTTAGACTAGTTTAAGTGTTTATGTAGTTAATAAAACCTTACTTGTATCACACTTGACGTGTTCATTGTTTGCTCATAACCAGAGTCCCTTATTATGCAAGATTTATGCTACAAGCTCTTTGTAGAATTGTACAGTAAGAAGTTATTTCCCTTAACCAGGAAATTAACGTTCTTAGAATTGACAGACAGTTGACCCTGAGAGGTCAAGTAAATATCTACAGCTGATCTAAAATACGAATAATTAATTATAACTAGTTATGGTTAATTATTCATATTTCCTCATGAGTTGATACTGTTACATTTCCCAAAAAGATTTAGTTCTGTATTTGCTTGATGGTCGAAACATGCCCTACTTCTGCCCAGAGGTGATGACAATAACAGATTTAGAAGAGGAAATCGGAGTCTGCAGGGAAAACATGTGGCGTAACTGTCATTTTAGAGTTTCACAATCCAACACAACAGACTGAACCACAACTACCTAAAATAAGATGCAAACACAGGCCTGCAAATGAAGTGGTAGGTTTTCACTTCATTTTCTTTGAATAGCGCTTTCAGATTATATTGCTTTAGAGACATTTTGAGGTAATAATGCTTTAATTGCCCAGTGAGCAAGCCAAAGGCAACTGTTGCAACTTGCAAGGGAAAAAAAAACGTGTGTGAGTTGCTATTTTTTTAAATCTACGCCCACAAACACAAGAGGCGAGATTTATCGCATGAACCAATCACAGCCGAACATAAAAAGTCATAGCCAATAATATCGCGATGGAGGCATTGCCTCCTCTCACGTGACGTTCCCTATTAGGGCAGGGCCAGTCAGTTTCTTTTGAGGCCCGGATTATTGAATTTAATTTTTAAAGGGGGCCAAGGAGGTGGGGGGCCGTCCCAATCTCTTTCTGGGGGGCCTATACAATTAGAAATTCAATTTAAATGCATATTCAGCAGTAAAATCAACTAATATTTTCAGTCGATTAAAAAAAAAAACGAATTAATCTCACACTTTTCTATAATTAATCATGATTAATTGCATATTAATATATTGTCATAATTTAACATTGATCCTCCAAATAAATGTAGAAACTACATAAAGGTGGTATATTTTAAATATGTGTTTAATGGCATCTCTTTAATAAGTTGCATATTATTTACAAAGGTGACATAGTATTTTTGATACCAATACTGCTATTGATGTCTCTATTAAATGCATTTTCACCTCAATTTTAGCCATTAATTTAGCATATTTAGAAATACAAGTGATTTATAGACTTTTTAATGTTATATGTTTGTAATATTGGCGTTTTATTGTTGTACTACAATTTTAATTTTTTTTTTCTCATCCAATATTTTGAAGAGACACTGCTTCCCTTGCCTCCTCGCAGGAAGTGCCCCAAATGCTGTGATTTGTTTTAAAGTGTTTTATTGTATTTTTATACCACAGCACAGTCCCTCTGTCAGAGACAATCTCACAGTGGAGGACTGACTTTAATGGAAACATTCTCTCTCCAGCTCTCATTAACAGTGTGAAGGAGAGAGCAGAATACAAGTACAACAGAACAAGAAAAGAAAACTCTTAAAAATAAGACTCACCTTCTCCAGAAGACATGGCTACTCTCTGTGGGTCACGGTAAGGAATGGACAAACTGGTAATGTAAATCATAATAAAGCATTATAACCCAAGAGTTCGTACTTATTTAGCGCTCAAAGCAACTGTATGTAATTCAGTGTATTGTGAGTGGAATTCACTGATGTATATATATATATATATATATATATATATATATATATAT